>NC_135775.1:27892255-28047173 GCF_028453695.1 Augochlora pura | reverse complement strand
CTGATATCGAGATATCGAGAGTTCCTTGTGGCATCGTTGCTTGGTAAACATCTCCTGAGCAACGATGTAACAAGTCAGAGTTAGGAGAGACGCCGTGGTGAACGGTCGGAAAGATAAGTTTCCCCCTTTCCCAGAATAAAGATCTTTGTTCGTATTATAGTTTTAACATTATTTTTTAGTATGCCAAGAGTGCGCTCACGCAACAATATTTATATATGTATATTTTATTATATTTGTATCCACGGATTGCTAAATTAAAGAATATAAATTTGATATTTCCTTTTCTCATAACAATTATTAACAATTGAAAATTTGAATAAACCGTATCTGTAAATTATTTTTATCGCTCGATAAGGAGGATTTAAAGCTTATAGTAAAAATGTACAATTTGAGGTAGAGATGTACTTAGATAAGACGCACATAAACAACGGTAAGTATTTATATAACATATTGAGTTTTAAATACTGCTCAATCCTGACTATATTCAACGTATGCTTTTACTCTTCAGGTTTGTGTTACGATTAGCCAGTTAACTAATAATGATAATAAAATAGTTACTGTAACAGACTGATGCAGGTTACTGGAACCATTGCTACCGGAACCGCTGTTACCAGTACTATTATTTGTTTCATGGTTTTCTGTTACGCTACCGGAACCGCTGTTACCAGTACTATTATTTGTTTCATGGTTTTCTGTTACGTAACTGATTCTCCACTCAACACCTGCATGCACAGGGCTGTGTTGCATAAAGTATTGTGAAAGCGTTTCTGCCGTAGTAGAACCTGATATAAAATATGAATTATTTACTAAAAAGTGTACTTCATTGGAGGTGATATGGTTAAGAATTGAATAGCATACCTAAAGGATACGTCTTGAGATCCTTCAACATAGTGTATCCATCACCACCAGATTGCATAAAATCAGGCATAAGCACTGTGTAGGTTTCATTCTTTTTTAATTCGCTATATGACGGAATACTGCAATTTGCACATTGCACATATACTGAAACCACCTTAGAATTGCTTGGTTTAGTTAAGTCATAAACTACCTGTAAAATTGATAAAGTCACGTTAAAAAAAGGATTATATTTTCAGCGAAATAATGCCCATGATGCCCATTCATACCTGGAGACCTGAGACTTGTATAAATGCACCGGGTAAGCTCACAGTAGTGTTTACGTTTAAGTGATAAACACTCCATTCTAGAACTGATAGTATCATCTCTCCAGTAATTTTTACTTTTAGTATAGAATTATGAAAAGGTAAAACACTGAGAATATCGCCCATGGTAACTTTATCATCGTTGCCCCTGCTAATAGAAGTTCGAATACTTCCACCGTTTTGGAAAGCTATCGCTGCATCTGTCCAGCCATCTTTACTACCATACTCCCGAGCATTAAAATCTATCATGGAATCGGTAATTAAGTTGCCAAGATTGCACTCCACGCGTCTGCAAACTTTACTGTCTCCTTGGAGGAGAACATGGGTTTTTCCAACTACATTGTAGCTCACATTGTTAATAGCTTCTCTCATTCCTTCTAACTCGTCTAAAATGTCTTGCGCCTGGAAATACAAACAACAACAGGATATAATAAAGAATATCAAAAATTGTTTCGACGTTTAACGTTTCATTGACTCGTACTACTTATAAGTTCGCAAAATTTTCAAACATTCTTAAGAAGTATGTTTTAATTAACCAACAGATAAATGTAGTAATAAGAGGCAGTGAATGAAATTTTTGATATTGCAAAAAGCTCTTGAATATCACATTTAAGCCTGTGGACGTAATATTTATTACAGTAAGAATGTAAAATAATTTTTCGTATTTCCATAATGTGATAGACAAGAAAAGTTGATTGTGTAAGGATAGAAGTAGAGACCGGTGGCGCCATCTACAGTGGCGGGTTATATGTAAAAGGTTATAAGGACTCTATAGATGGCGTCGCATCATTTTGCCATCGATGGAGCCACGAACAAGTTAGGGCAAGCGCAATTTGTCTACCAGTTTCAACATTTTCCCACGGATGGCGTCATCAGTCGAATTGGAAAATTATCATGGAAAAATCTACGATATCAATGGAATATTAACAAATAAATCACTCTTCGCTGGGAAATTGTAAACATTTATAATCGCGGACGATAAAACAGACTTTCAACTATATTCCCATTATATTATTAATCTGATCTTTGTGCATATTAATCTGTTATTAACTATTACCGGGGACTTCGTCTTAGGACAAGCCAGAATAACTCGACAGCGTATTGTATAAATAATTAATTTCCCAACTTCACGTATTGAATTAACAATGCCTCATGGTCGAGGATGTTAGAACGGACCAGTGGCAGTATTACAGGACCATATTAAAACAAATGTCAATTGAAATGACTTAGTTATTAACAATTCTTCGGCCACGACGCTGTCGCGGCAATATGTAAATCATTCTATAGTTTCTGTGATTGATTCGCGGTTATTACCTGTTCGATACTGCTGTCCACCAACACAGGATTACCTTTGATTTCAGTCACCTCGCCTTTCGGGTTAAATTTCACCGTGAAATTGCCCAGATACTTGGTGTACGCGTACGCCTGGACCACGTACACTTTTCTACCGCTTTCCTGGACAACCGTCGTCGGATAAAGACCTTCGGGCGTCTCGAGGTCCGGTTGTTTGCCATTGTAAAGGAAGGTATTGGTGTGTCCGCCGATCACGATGTCGATGTCCTCCACTTCTCTAGCGATCTTCTTGTCGACTTCGAAACCGGAATGTCCGACGGCTATCAGGATGTTCACGCCCTGCGTCTTTAGCCGTTTCACTTCCTTGCGGATGCTTGCCACTTCATCCAGGAAGATCACGTTGTCCGTCTGAGAGATTGTCTTCGTCTCGGGCGTCAAGTATCCGATGATACCGATCTTCGTTCCATTCACAGTCAGAACGGTGCTGTTCAGCAAATTCGTGGCCGCTAGGTCCGGTTGTTTGCTCAGGTCCAGGTTCGCGGTGACTATGGGGAACGACGCGTTCTGGATGAAGGGGACGAGACCCGCGACGCCGTCGTCGAACTCGTGGTTACCTAAACTCTGTTTCGGCAACCAAACAAACGACGGTTTTTATTTCTTCCAACAGAGGGGCTCGGCTCGATTTAGCAGAAACGACGTATGTAATTATTAGACGGAGATCGAGCGATCGCGCGAGACACTTGAAAAATTCGCAATTGATTGGAGAGAAGCGAACGCCAATTTGCGAGACGGGTGGCGGCCAACTCCTCGAAATGTTACGACACGATATTTCCGACGCGTTGATTTGTAGGAGCCGTACAAGTTCGAATATCGCTGGTCATCATCGGTAATTTGTAGAATCGCGACGTAAATTGCTGACGGCTTGCTGTCGGTCGGCGCGATCGAAATATATTCGATTAGGCGACGCCTCGCGTTGAAAGTTAACGATCCTAAATCTCGAATTTATTAGGTATAATCCATTGTCCGTTACAGTGAGTCAGCGGGACTAATGTGAGTTTTTGCTGTCGTTAAATAGATAAGGGTTTGAGATAAATCAAAGCAAACGAAGAAAACGAATGCGATAAAAAGAAAATAAATGTGTGACAAAAATAATAACGCGATTGGGGAAGAATGCCGGCGGACGATTATCGTACGATTATCGTACGATATCGTACGATAGCGAAACGAAGCAACGACGCGCGAGTGATTTAACTACGTTAATTAAATTCGCCGTGGGTTCGGAAGACCTATCGGCGTGTAAAATCGGTCAAGGCGCGACGAGACCGCGGTGGATAAAAATGAAAAGTTCGCGAGACTTACCGTGGCGTTCGGTGCCAGCAGGTTGAGGAACTTGGCGACCACTTTCCATTTGTACACGTTGTACCATATGGATCCTTGATATGTGTCCCCCGCGTTCAGGAAGAGGCAAGGAACGGAGGATCGCCTCGCTTGTCGAATCAGGGTTGCCAGCCTCGCGAATCCACCGTAACATTTTCCGTTCTTCGCGTCCTTCTCCGAACAGATGCTGGATAGTCTCGACGTCTGCTCGAATCTGCGGCCGAAAGTATCCCTTTATGCCGTTATGCCGATTAAAGCCGAATAAAGATGGCGTCGGGGAAAAAGTTTGAAACGCGGAATCTCGTAAAATTGAACGGCGCGTGTCGCGTTGCCAACGCGATACGTTGAAATTGATTTACAAAAATCGATTCCGAATTGAAAGTCGCTATTCCAACCCTTTGCACTCGAAGCCGTTTCAACCGCGAATCTCAAACAATTTCTCTGGCTTCTAGTATCTCCATTTTATATAAATAAGAATTTATTCTAAGCATATGAAATTGAATCTCGTGACTCGTACAACAGTTACATTTTCAACAATTTCTTCAATCTGAAGCTTTTGCAATATCTATAAAGATAATTTTGGAACTTGTTGCAACAAATTTTAATGGCGCCACAGAGTGTTGCCACTCGAGTGCGAAGGGTTAACATCTTTCCATTATCGAGAAATTGTTGATACAATAATATGGGACGATGGATTTAGGTTAAATCGAGATCTTTCTGTAGAAATATAATTCTGTATAAAATAATAAAAGTCGACGAAAATCTAGTTCGCTCGTACGGCATTCTACCGTATACAGTTTTCTTTGACTTCGGTTCCTTGAAAACGTAATTTTGACAGTGAATCCAACGTCGATGGTTAATAAGCCAGTAGTATCTCGTCGATCATTGGTTAACGACGAATAAGAATGAACAGGAGGAATTAACTCGTTGCCGTCGAACAAGTACTCCGAGCGAGTTTTTTTTTCCTTTTCTTCATTTATTCAGGCGTGGTTAAAAAATTAACATTGAACAGCAACCGTTGGCTATCGGATTAGCATCGGGCTGCCCACAATTAGCGATCGACGCGTGGAAGAAGCGGTTCAACTGACTCAATATTGACAAGGATGTGTGGCAATTCTCGCTTGTTTTACGGACACTTTCTTTTTTTCATCGACTCCGGCCAGGGCAACGCGATGTTGATCGCCTCAACGTATCGAGGAAATAAAAGTGAAATTTTTCTTTAACGCGACAACTTCTTTATCGACCCTTGCGAGACGGTGGCCGAGTCGACGTTGACCCAGAGTATTTAAATCGTTCAATTAATCACTGAATTTTCAACAGAAAGAAAATTGGAAAATTAAAAGATAATTCCCCAAAAAATCGCAGAATAAAGCTCGGAATTGTCATAAACATCGCGGATAGCGGAATTGCGAAAACGGTGTCCGCCTTTCGAGAGTTAGAAGAGACATCTAAACTTCGGTTGTTCGGTCGCTGCTCGTCGTAGAATAAAAATTACCTTGCGTGCATGTCGTTCGTGTGAACGATCCTGAGGGTGAGTCCTCCGTCGTCGTGGACGGCAACAGGGTTACCGAGGACCCCGGAAGAGAAGGCGGCCAGGACGCATCCGATCGAGATCAAGATCCTCAGCATTTTCGATCGGTTCCCCGTACGATTATCCGATTATCCGATTATCCGATTATCCGATTATCCGATTATCCGTTGACGCTTTCGTTATCTGGCGTTGCCAAAGGTCGACTGACACGGCGTGGTGTTAATACTCAGCTGGCGACAGTAACGAGGGAACATTAAGAACTGCCACTATCCGTATCGTATCGCGCGACCAAGTTGGTCAAATTTCCTCGTTTCGTGTTACAGCGCGATTAAAAGCCGTTTAGAGTATCCGATTAGAAAAAAGAAAACTATGCGACCGGCGTTGTTCCCGTAGGCGACGCGCGTTTCCAAGAAGCTGTCCGCCACCGCCACCGACACCGACACCGACACCGACACCGACCCCGAAACAAAGGGACGTCAAATCATCCGCTTCTCAGGTCGCACTTTCGTTTCGGACGAGAAACGCAAGGATCGACGGTCGATCTCTGGTTGGAACCGGAAGCGGAGGAATCTGTTGCGACACACGAAGGCCGCTGCCAGCTGCAGCTGTGCCCAGAAGTCGCTGACATTAACGAGGTCCCGTGCCAACAACCCGACCGCGCGCGCTTTTCCGATCGCCTCGATCCTAATGAATGAACCTCTCTCGGGTCGTACGCGCGAGCGCGTCGTCAGTCTGTCGGAATCCCGCGGAATCAGTCGACAAAGGTGTTCACGCATTCCACCTTTCGCCTGGCCAGCGATTTTTCGGCTCGATCAGCGGGGGGATTCGTATTCTTTTCGGAAACAACGCGAGCTCTCCTTGGCTTTCGTTGCCGTCGTTGCTCGACACCGAGAAATTCTTCGGAATGTTTTCCTCGTCGCGAGCATCGAATCCCCCTTTTTTTCAGCGGTTTCGTTGAAATTGTTGGAACGCGTTCGAGCAACGTAACTCGAGCGCGCGATTCCGCGTGTGTGACGGGGGGATCAGCCCGGGAACAATTATTGGCGTTGGACGATTGGCGGAACGATTAACCCTTAGCGGTCCGATGTCGAGTGTCATTCGACACAGATACGAATTCGAGTGTTTATTCGAGTCCGCTAAGCGGACCGCAAGGGGTTGGACCGCGTGTCAAGAAACGGGAAACGTACAAGTACTTCGAACAACACTGGCAACGGAGAAATACAAATATTTCACACGCGAGGAACTTTGATCCGTCTTTTATCCGCGTCTTCGTTAATCGCGGACAACTTTATCGATCGCTTGCCAGATACACCGATCGGTGGGTCAGTTGGATTTGGGATCGGTTGAAAGCGGCTACCAGTCGCGATATCCGAGCGGCAATAACGGCGAGATACTGAACAGCGTTAAGATACCGCGAGGCAATAGTTGTAATTAGTACGTATTTGCGAAGTCGAGCGCGCAGCCGAAGATATCAGTGAACCGTGGACAGGTAAAACGACGTGGAGATAACGGTGCGAAAATAATACGCTTAAGACGATCGCATGTTTCGTCGCCAGGCTCTGTTGGAAGGACATATCAACCTCCAAGGCTCTCCTCGTGTAAATGTTGTAACAATAACGGACACGTGACACTAATGCTGTAAGACGAATCGCCGACTGATCCGCGAAGGATCGAGCGTTACGAGACCTCTGCGAACATAATGAAACGGTGAATGGAAAATTGCGACGCATTCGGTACGGAGGTGAGAACTTTGAGAAATCGCAGAATTTCGGCGGGCGTCGCGCGCAAAGTTTCGCGGTTCGCGTTTCGCGTTTCGATGACGCGACGACGACGACGACGACGACGATGTCGAAAACGCTGCATCACCGCGAACACCCGCGCAGCTTAATTATCGCAATAATGTACGTACGGTGCGCGGATCGTCGCCAAACATCACAGTACGCGCGGTCGGAAGCGCTCCAATCTGCTCGCGGGACGTACGAATCGAATAGTCGCCGCGCGGTCCGCTCTATAAATACTGTGTTAGCCGGCGGGACAGGCGCGCGTGAAAAGAGGAGGACACGGCCGATGGTTTCGCGATTGCCAATCGCGACCGACTCGCGGTCCTTTTTACCAGACGATAATCGACCGCGGGACAGATTGCACAACGTGCCGACGACGAAGCGGGGAACCAGCCCCGGCGAACCGATTTTCACGAGCGACCAGCCTCGACTGAACACAGATCGGCACGCTCGGGACCTCGAGGAGCAGAGGCCGGTGTTCGCGCGCGAATCCGACACCGGGTGCCATGGATCGCGCGCGTTCCCGATCGAACCGAACCGAACCGAGCCGGCGGCGACGCGACGCCGCGCGCACATACACACGGGAGTTGTCTTATCGTGCCGGGAATCGTATTTTCGTGTACCATACTTTCTCTGGTCGCCCGATGAGGAACGATGCCGTCTGACGCGCGCCTCCGACAGACTGCTCGGCCCCGACCTTCGGGAATCGTTTCAACGTGTCGACGATTCGGCTGTTTCGGTCTCGCGCCGCGTAGGGAGACGACCACCAAAAATCGTGCTCCGCGAGAGATCGGCGCGTTCGAACCGTTCTCGATTCATTCTACTTTAACCTCTCAGGCACGGCTGGACTTTGCGCGAATAAAGTTTTTCAGAACTAAATTACCATTTTCTCTTAACACTTTATCGACCGGTCACCCGGTCGTAAACATTTTCGTTTCTATTTCGATTTCATCATTTATCTTCTTAATCGCGGAAGATATTTAATAATTAGAAATTTATGTAATAATATTGAAGCTTGTAGTACAATCCAATTATTAATTAATCTCTATGGAGAACAGAACGTCGCGCCGGAGACTGCGTTTCAGTCGCTGTTAATTTCGACGATGATTATCCGTGACGTAATGTTTTCGAAAAAACGAAACAAATCAATTTCCCACGGAGTTGTTAACGAAGTTGAAGAAGGTTTGTCTAATAAACGATTAACGATGAACGAGGGAAGCTTTCCATTCCGATGCCGAGGCCTCGATCGGTTGCAGTCGAGCAGCGGATGAGAATCCCGAGGAACACGTTTCTGTTGCGACAACCTTATCTGTCGAGTGATTTCAATGCCTCGCGTCCCCGCGGTAGAACAAGAGCAAACGGTAGAACTAGTGTCTCGTTCGTCGGACAACTATCCGTCCGACGGTTAACAATTATTTATTAACACCGATTAGATACCGATTTAGATTCTTCTTTGAGTTGCACTCGGTAATCGCGGCGATTCATTTACGTCGATTTTGTCTTTTTTCTTCAGCCTCACTACTTTTCGAGCTCTCGCTCATTGCGACCTCATATTCTTCATTCTCTATTCATTCATTATTTTAATTCTCATTATATTACTTTCTAATCTTTTTAAAATTTATTTTCTTCTTTTTCAGGGTCTCTTAGCCGCCAAGTTTAACAACTCGCCCATCCCTAGCCACGTGGAGGCGGACTCTACTCTCTACTCTCTACTCTCTCCCATCTTCTTGGGTAGGTTGCGAGTCTTTTTCTCATGTAACTATACGATTTCCAATTGGTTTACGTCGATTCTGATTTACGTCGGTCAACGAGAAATTCAATATTAACGATTTTCGATCATTAACTCGGACACGATCTGGAAACTAGTTTCGCAATATCGTTCTTTTTTGTCCGCCGGCCGTAAACTGGTTGTCAGCTGGCAACGTAGGTGATGGAATCAGCATAACATATCCACGCGCACGCCGTGCTGTCGGTTTCTTTTCCTCGTTCCACATAAAAATCGCGATCCGCGCTGATGAAACAGCGGCGATTTGCGTGACGAGCCAGCTTCGACTCCGCCGCGATAATCGCGGCAACGAGGAAAACAATTCCGCTCTCGTTAGGCCGCCGCGTTTTCGTATCAATGAATCTCGATTGTTTAACGCGTCTCAGAAAAACCGCGTCCACTGAAATGCGGATCGAAACATCGCAGAGATTCGTTTCTATTATTACGAGGAGCTATTATATTATTCCTTCGGACGGATGGACGAAAGTCGCTTTTTGCTAACTTGGCAAAGCGCGAAAGACGTTGCTCGGTGTACTCGGAGTCGTGAAAGATGCCCCGAAAGATCTTCCAGGAAGATTCGGCGTCACGATGGTACTGCGAACACAGACATAAATCTCCGCGAACGAAGTCCTCGCGACGGAAGCGACGACCGACTTGTCCGTCGACGGAAACGTTACGGAAACGTTTGTTCCGACTTGAAAGTCTCGCGTCTGGTCTCCGGGCGGCGCGGCGGAACAATTGAAATCAAGATCAATCGGAGGTGGAGAGCGATCGTCGAGGCCGAGCGCGCGAGTTTTCCCGGATGTGAAATCGATGACACGAAGACATTCCCTTGACACGAGAAAATTGGGAAAGACAGCGAGACGACACTAACAGCTGCGCGCGCGCGCTGTCAACCTGCCAGCGTTCTATAATTCGTGGACTTGGCCCGCGGCCGTCGCCGGGATGATCTACAACAGGGAAACGCCAGCCACCTTGCGGATGATGCAAGGATAAACACGTAAACACGGTCTTGATAGTCGCGACGAAATGCCATCGATTTCTCGGACGCTGCAACACAGTTACGTAAAACCTTCTCCGCATTCCCTGACGGATTCTATCGTCTTCGTCTCCGTTTATTTGTTAATTGATCCGTTTCTTCGCGCGCAGCCGACATTGCATCGCGGACAAAAATAAATCTATAGTTCAACCAAAAGCGAACGCGGCCGAATTTGTCAATGAAAGGGTCCTTAGAAGCGATGCGCTTGTTCAGAAAATGAAATTGATCGTACCCATCGGATGGCAGCGTTGTTCGGTCAGGAAGTTTCACAGGACACAATCCTTCGTAGCAACTGGCACAGCAAAGGATCCCCGAGGACTGAGGAGGGCGGTAAGGGCCGAGTCCTGCGGAAGGATGCCCGGCCGATTGTAACAGGTTCCTTTTGTTCCGAAATTCTTCCCACTCCTCCCCCCCACCCCCACCCCGACGCCCTTTTTACCTTCGACTAGCTGGGTCCGCTTCTCGGTCTATCTTGGTCGGAGAGAATGCCAGGAGCATCCCCGGCCTGGTGGGTCTTAATTGTGGGGGGGCCACGAGGATCGTCCGAAGATGCGCCTTCGACTTCGAGCAACGGTAGACGCGATTCCAATGTGGTAGCGCGCCCGCTTTCCAGCGACGCGGAGATCCGTGTTCTGCCTTACGAAATCCAGGCATCTCTCGTTATCAGATAATCCGAAATTATTTCTACAATCCGGGTGCAGCGATAACGGGCACACAATATGTTGAAATGTTCAGCGATAGATAAGGAACCGTGCCAGCGATCGTCAAACGGAGGTCTTCGCGATATATCTGTATATTTATTTATCATGCGGCAATTGTTTCTTCGATTTTTGCGATCGTCTGGAGATTAGAGAGACGATCGCCGATCGATAAGGAACCATCGAAGAGTGGGGCATTCGAAGCTACTTCTAGGTCGAAAAGAGAGATCTTTTCCTAGACAAATATTTATATATCTAATAATTAATCTATTATTATATATAACTATGATATAAATATAAAATATAATTATATTTAATTATCATTATTATTACACATAATAATGGATTAATTAGATTAATAAGCTTGCGCGAAAAGTCTCAGAGGCCACGTCCGCGTAAGATTGAAAATGGCGGCCGGCGAAGACGGCGCGATTAGCCGATCGATCGCTTAAACGCGAGACAGATATCGATGGATAGCCACTGATCGAGCACACGGTGTTCGCCGAGAACGGGACCGACACCGCACGATTTTCGTTCACGGTTTAACGATCTTTATCGTTGACCGTTGCATAACGAGCGTCATTTTGAGGCCCGATAATGGAGCCGCAACGGCCGTGGAAGGTGCGCGAAGATAGATCTTCTCTCGAGCGACCAGTTCTCGTCGAGCGTTCGCGGCCGGCAGGTGCGTTTCACGCTCGATGCCTGATTAATTGCGGCTTTCGGTGATTAATTATGGACGGCGCGGCGTGTCGTCGAATTCGCTCGATTACACGCGTAATTTTGGATCGTCTCCCCGGTCCCCACGGCACGCGGACGCCCGCTCGTTACAACGTGTCATCTCGCTGAAACCCTCTTCCCCGTTCTTTTGTCCCCTCGCGTTTTTTTTCGAATCTTCTCGCGACCGGCAATCGCGGGAAACGGCGGTTTCGGTGTTACGCGGCCAACTTGTGACGTTGTTACGACGAGCAGTTGTATCTTATTTCGACGTGTCTCAGTTACGATCGATGGAGATCGTTCTTGTTTCGATGGTCCGCGCGGTCTAACGATCGCTGTTGGAATTTAGCTTCGAGTAAGGATGCAGTGGCTTAGGGGTGGAACGATGAGTTCAGGGAAGATCTTCCTCGAATTCCCTTGACATACCAGCAATGATACCATCTGCTTAAATCGTTATCATTACCATACTTTTTATGCAAAATGAAAATAGTTTCCATTAATTGCTAGACAGCTGCGCGATAGTGTCTCCTTATCGTTTAAATAATTTTGCTATTTCCAATAATTTTGTATAAGTTTTACGGTGTCACCGCGAATTCCGAATATTTTTACGCGGGATACAGTGTCGTTTCAAGCGTGGGTCACCGATCATCGAATACGGAGTCAGCGAAAGTCACGCGACGACGTGGCCAGCCTTGGACTTTTTGCCAGTTTCAGGCTAAATTCTCGATCCTTTCACTCGAGGAGGGAGAACTATTACGATTCGTGTACAGTCGGTAAATTCGTGGCCGACGATGCTCGACGATTCGTCGACGTGAATTCGATGGAACCGATCGTTGTGCGAGGTTATATTTTGCCGATCGGTCGAATAGAGGAGCTTCTAACGCAATAGCGAGCCCGGTTGCGTCGACCGAGGTCGAGTTGGCCGTGGCAGCGTCGTTGCACGCGCATCGACAAGCACATGCCGCCGTCGGAATCGAATTACCAGATAACGATGCCGTAATTATCCGAAAATAAGCATAAAGACAGTCATTGAATGTCCATTGGATCGTCGTTGCAATTCCCATTCGTTTTAGATAAAGAGACACTCGCGTTTAAACAAAGTTGCTTTTTCCTATAACCGTCCAGCAATTCTGAACAAGATAACATTCGCGAGAACGTCGTTCAAGGCGATATTATTTATTTTCCTTCATCGCGCAATTTTCATCGGAGATAAAAGCTCTTTGTACCTGCGTCTATTCTTCGTTCCGAGAAACTTATCAACGAAGATCATCGTATTATCTGCCATAGAATCGTTTTATTACACAATGTAGTCTCTTTTAATTGTATTATTGGTGCACGTGTATCCTATTGACTAATACTTAGTAGAAATCAAAGACAATCCTGCAATCTACGTTTCTACCGACATTCAATTCAAGACTAAACAAAGCACCTTGCTTGTGTAACAATATAAAAGTTATTTCGAGCATACAATAATGCGCCAACCATATCAAAATCGTCGCTAAAAAAGAAATAACGTGTCGGCGAATTCTGAAGAAATCGGAAGCGATCCCTCGCACCTCCGCCGTATCGATAGCCCGATTATTCAGATACGAATCAGCGACGGTCGATCGACGGCTAAACAGTAGGATCGTTTATCTTTTAGCAGGGATCTCGCAGGCAGGGAGCCTCTATCGATCACGATGGATCGGCGTTGATCGCCGTCCCGAACGCTGTAGGTGGAACTCGAAGGAGCCAGTGCGATCTGCTGGTGATTCGCGGTTGCATCGGAACCCGCGAAAATCGAATCGACGATGCATCCGATTTGGCTGCTGCTGATCCTGGCCCGGGTGTCGACGGGCTTCACCGGCAGGGGACTGCATTATCCGGGCCGATCGGATTTGTTCGAGCTGTCGGTGATACACTTAAACGATTTCCACGCCAGGTACGTACATATAATAGGTGGCACGCGCGCGCGCGCGCGGCTCATTCAACCGTTTCCGAATGGAAATATGAACGACGTCGGCGCGGCAGCGAAACCGGGTCATTGAATACGTTCCCTAATTATCGGCGTAATGGCGGCCACTGTTTGCCCCGCGGATAATTATTGGAACCGATCTCTCTCTCCCATCTGCGCGCGCTGCCGTTATTAAATTGTATCGGTAATTCGACCGATCCGGCCCGATTACGGTTACGGCGATCAGCTCGCGCTCCATGCCGGTCCACGATTTATGAACCGAGGCCCGGAGGAACCACCGATCGAACGGCAATTTATTCGGACTCTTACGAGTTCTGTCAGGTTCGCCAAGGCAACAAGATCGAACCGTTCGTTAAGACCGATCCGATTCGTTGGCAAATTTAAACAGTCCGCATGGCAACGTCCGGCCCGTTCATCATCTCCGATTTTCCGTGCGGACCATAATAAATCGCTCCCTCGTTGATTGCATTAATCTTCGCCGGTCGGTTCTCGGTAATGGTGGTTTGACGAGCCCCGCGCCCATCGAACGTTCGCGACAAGACGAATGCGCGGATCGCCAGTGATCAATAACGATGCGAGGCGATTCGATGAAACGGATCGCGCGGGGAATTGATAAGTTCGCCGGATTGCGGGCCCGCGTGAACGGCGGTCACGGGACGGAGGCCGGAACGATCGGAAAGTTCGAAAGCGAAACGCGCGTTGGGCGAGACCTCGGGCTTCAACGAGCAAACGATTCGAGTTCAAACCTTAAATTTTAAAATCACAACAAACGACCTTAAATATTAAACTTGAGAACATGTTTTTGACAAACCTGGTGAACATTCTCTTAAAACTCGAAAATTCGCTGAAGTAAATCATATAATGCACTTATTTCCGCTTTATCTACCAAGGAGAAGTAGGCGAGGCTTCACCAGAACATGGCAAATACATTACACCTGGCCGACAATTGACGACAGTTGTTTCGCATTATTTTTGGCCTACGATCCATGAAACATTTATGACTTGGTCAGCCCGTTGAAAAACGTGCTTATCGTTCTACTCGGACGATAACGATAGATAGATGGATGGAATTTGGTCAGCAGTTTTCCCTCGCGTTTCCGATAAAGGGAACACTTCCCAGTAGATAAAGCGCTTACTTTTCCTGATGCGCGCGCGAGTTTCCCCGTCGTTTGGTCACCGAACAAAAATTTTCCCGGATCTCTCGCGGTTCCAGGTTCGAGGAGACGATCCATCGATCCAGCGAGTTCTACACGGAAGCGGGAACGGTGGCCGTCGGCGGTATCGCCCGTGTCTCGACTGTCGTGAAACAGTTGATCGAGGAAAGCGAGAATCCGATTTTCCTGAACGCCGGCGACAATTTCCAGGGGACGATATGGTACAACGTGCATCGGTGGAACGTGACGGCGAGGTTCATGAACATGCTGCCGCACGACGTTCTGGTAAGCAGCGGGCAGAGGAGGAAGTATGATCGCGAGGGAAACGAGGATCGCGCGAGACGCGGCGCGGCGCGGCACGCAGGTCCCTCCCGGCTCTCTTAATTGGGTCAAACGGGTTTAACGATCGATTATCCGAACGCGGTTTCGTTCCGTTACTCAACAAGATATGCCCGTGTCGGGGCAATAAAATCGAACGGATCGTTCCATGAATTTTCGACGAACGATAAAACGGGGCACGGGGCACGGGCCACGCGGAGCACTACCGCGGCGGCATATTCGCCGATGCACGGCGGGCCTTTTCGCGGAAAGAGAGGTCGTCGCATGGAAGAAGCAGCCGATCGTTGGTGGTGGGGGGTCACTGTGTTTGCTACCGGAAGCCGGGAGCCTCGCGACTCAGCCGGTTACGTCTGCGTCCTTAAGAAAACGCACGTTTGTCAATTATATTAATTTATCGCTTGTCCGCCTTGAGTTATGTCGGCCTTTATCTATGTCGCTGTGAATTTTTACACACGCTTCGAGCCGCGCGCGCGCGTCTCGCACGGAAGCCCGCCGTTCTCCACTTCGTTCGCAACTCTTATCGCTCTCGATCGAGGCTCCCGATGCGCGTGTCTTTCGATCAATTATATTGTTACATCTACTTGTTCATTTACTTATCTCTGCTAGGACTGCTGCTCTATTTTCTACCAATGTAATCGGGCGCATAATTTCTGCGCGTTTCTTTTCCCAGACGCTGGGAAACCACGAGTTCGACGACGGCGTCGCCGGTGTGGTGCCGTTTTTGAAAAATCTCCAGGCGCCCGTGGTCGTGGCTAACATCGACGCCAGCCTGGAACCATCGATGCAGGTTCGTGTGGATCGATCGAGATCTCGGTTAACGCGGGATTCTTACTTGAAACGATTTCACGCTGCAGGGTCTGTACAAGAACAGCACCGTGATCGAGAAGAATGGTACCAAGATCGGGGTCATCGGCGTCATTTTATCGACCACGAGCGTACGTACTTAAAACCCGCCGCGCATCTTAATCAGAGATCTTTTTTTACGCTTCTCTCGTTCACGCTGAATATTTTATGTTTGCCCGGTGAAACGCGAGCACACGGCTTCCGAAAGAAAAATTGATAATCGCCGTCCGAGCAGGGGGAATTCGAGCACGCTCGCCGATCTCTTTCAATTTGCGTTTTACGGTTAAATCGGCGATCGCTAAGAAATTAATTGGGTGGTTATTCGAATTTATAAAAACGACGGTATGCGCGAAGACCGCGCCGTCCGGTACGATGTTCGTCAAGACCGATCAAGACCGACGATACCGGCTGCCATAATCATGGCCCATTTACGTCCCGGCGTTACAACGGTCCCGAAACCCTCGTCAAATCGTTCTAATCGATACTGGAAGCGGTCCAGACGGCTCGGTTAAACTTTTGATTGATTCGTAACATTTGTCTCGCGTCCGATTGTCACACTCCGGCAATCGGTCTTTCAATCGGCGCGTCGTCGTCCACCGGGCTCGAAAATAGCGACGCCAAGGCCACGATTACCCGCGCGTCGAAGACGAAAAATAAGGCGAACGAAAGAGATCGTTGCTCGTTTTGCCAAAGCGCTCGTCGACGGCAAGGCTCGCGACGGTTCTAAGAAGCCGTGGCAGCGTCGCCGTGAATAATCGCGCGACTACTCCGCCGATTACAGAGTTAGCCCGCGATCGCTTAAACCTCAAACCGGAAGTATAACTCGGCCGTTTCGGCCGCGGACCCTAATTTCGAACTTACAAATTGCCAGACAATCGCCGTTACCGGGAGATTGAAGTTCCTCGACGAGGTGGAAACGGTGAACGCCGAGGCGAGCCGATTGAAGTCCCAGGGGGTGGATATTATCGTCGTTTTAAGTCACTGCGGCCTGGACGTGGACAGGATAATGGCCCGCGATTGTCCATTAATCGACCTGATCGTCGGCGGGCACTCGCACACGCTACTCTACACAGGCAAGTTGTCCGTGAAACGACGTAACGCCGAGAGGTGGTATCGCAAACAATTTTGCTGCCGGCCCCGATCACCTGTAATCTTTGCCTCCGCGCCGATCGGCCGTCGCGCAGATTAAAAATGAGTATAGTGGCGCGATCATTAAACCGGACCGCCGCGGAACCTCCTCTCGCGATTCGCTAAATACATGTATAGACCGCTCGATGAAGATCGCTCGCTTTTCGCATAAATCGGCTGACGTCCTGACACGTTTCAACGTGTTCGTTCGTCGGGTTCGTCGTATTCGTCGCTTTACGCGCTCGCGATCGACTAAATAAATGAAACACGTTATTTATAACTCGTTAACACCAAATTTACAGTGCGGCTAAAGCAGTTGAAGTATTTGCTTTTTGATACGAACAATTTTAAGAGGAAAGAATGTAAAAGCATCTTGACCACAGTTGTAAATTTAGTGTTAAAATACCCATCGAGAAATACGTCGAACTAATGGAATGCTCCTCTACCCTGCGATTAATACAATTTTTATTTTACGTAGAGATGACTTATCTGATCAGCGCCCGTTAAGCGTTCTTACAATTTTGCATAATCTGACGCAAGGATTGGCCGTGTCGGATCATGCAGGAATTAATTCGAGAACGTCGATACATTTTCCACCGTGCGCTTTGCGATTCTTTGATCGAGGATCTCCTTTGCGATGGAGCTTTCGATAATATTCATCCGATATCGAGTCCGGCTCTCGCCGATTCAGGGATCCGTTTTTGCTTAAACAAGTTACAAGTTAACCGCGGTGGAATGTTTAACGAGGGTCCTTCGAGGGTCGCGTTGACTTTTTAATGGCCTCGCGGCGGATTCGCGGCGCTCGTCGAGCCGAGTCTTCTATCGGTCCCTCGTTTCGACCACCGAAACTTAACCCTTTGCAGACCAGGGGCGACTCTCGTTTCGTTTGGCAAAACGAGTGACAGTCCGTTTTTATGTTAAGATAATTTATATATAAATTATATAATTGTATATAAATTATATTTCTATAATATACAAAATTATATTAGTATTACATATAAACTATATTTGTATAATATACAAATTAAAATAATCTGTGTACAAAACACTCGACACATCTGAGAAAATCGCCTGGTCCTGCTACCTCGCTCGGTGAAAAAGGGTTAATTCACGAAACAGCGTTAATTCGAGCCAGTTAAAGATCGCGCCGGGTTTGCAGGACAACTTCCAAACAACGACCAACCAGCGGACGATTATCCGGTGGTGGTCAGCCAAGCGGAGACGAACAGGACGGTGCTGATTGTGCAGGCGGCCGCGTTCACCAGGTACGCGCGATTCCTTTACCGCGTGCAAGTGGTCCCGTGTTTTTCTTGCGGAGGTTTGACCAAGTTGTTCATTGTCTGCTTCCCCCCCAGGTATCTGGGGAACTTGACGGTGTGGTTCGACGAGCACGGCGAGGTGGCTGATTGGGACGGTAATCCGATTTTTCTTGACAGTTCCGTCGAGCAAGGTGAGAGAGACCTGCGGAAGTCGGGAAAGTAAAGCGTTAGACTTAATTGCGGTCTCGTTTCTAACTCAAACATAGCGTTTCGTTTACCGAAATCAGGAAGGAAGGGACACCCGGTTGGTAACTCTTTGAGCAGCCTTTGCACAATGGCGGAGCTTCAAAATCGAATACAAAAGCTCTTTTCTTTCGCTCCGATTATTTCAAAATTGTCGCTATTAAGATTAGCACTTGCTAGGTGTATGTATTTTTGTTAGTTCAACTGGATGATAGAACATAAAAAGTTGGTTAGCCATCCAAGCAAAGGCTGGTGAAAAAATTTCTGGGGAGCTCTCGAGCACAGTCGAGATCGACAGTGATCTTTACAATCACAGTTTATAGCGTTTTATTCTATAAAAAGTTCGCTAAATAAATTTCTCTATCGGATACTGTAATATGGCGGTAACGAAGCAGTCCTATTCGATAGATCCTGTTATGGTGGAGGCCTTGGAGCCGTGGAAAGCGACGGTGGACGAGGCAGCGAAGAGGAAGATCGCTCAATCGAAGGTTTATCTTGATAGCCGTTGCCGCCAGCAGGAGTGCAACCTTGGCAATTTAATCACCGACGCGATGGTGGACGGGGTGCGTGCCCGATACCTGGAGACAAGATGATCGATAGATTAAACAACGGACCTGTTAATTCGCACGGCTTTTGGGTTTCAGTATGCGGGGAAAGCGGAGAACGAGACCGATTGGACGCACGCGGCCGTGGCGTGCATGAATCCGGGTGGGATACGCGCCCCTATCGAATCGACGGACATCACTTTCAGCGATTTAATAATGGCACAGCCTTTCGAGAACACGTGGGACACCATCGAGCTGAAAGGAAGTTGTATCCTGGATGTGAGTAGAATTTTTAATCCCGAGATTTAGGGTCTTTATCCTCTGTTGACGCAGGCGAGACCAGCTTGCGATAGTCTCGGCCGTTTGGCCACCTGTTGGAGACTATCTCGACTGCAGTCATGTACAGAGTGTCGCAGCCTTTAAGGCGTCTAACTTTCTTCGATTATTATTCTTGTATATTAATTATACCGTTCCAGCATCCGTTGATTAATTATTCTTAGATTGCGGATCTTTATTGCGAAATAAAACTTGCTTATACCAACTCCTAGAAATATAAACTAGACGAGAACGTTTCTCCTCTTTTAACGATCGCAACAAGTAAGAAAATAATGCAACAATTTCATATTTAATTTATTCATTTTTATTCTGAATGCATAAAGATCGCAGTCTATTTATCGTTTTCTTGCATCCATTGACGAAAGATGAGTCGCGCGAATTTTGACTACGAGAATCTACACGGTCGAAGATTGACACCTGGTTCTTTCAGATACTGAACTCGAACGGAGTGCTCGTGTGGTCCGGTCTGAAGCTCACGTACAAGATGACCGGAGGCACCAGGAAAGTGTCGGAGGTCTTAATAAGGTAAACGTTTCGTTTAATTGACGCGCGTTGCTTACGATTACAAGGATCGCAGGCGTTTGACTCGTTTTATATTTCAGGTGTCAAGCTTGCGAAATGCCCGTGTTCGAGCAACTGGTGCGGGATCAATGGTACAGGCTAGTGGTTCCCACGTTCTTGGTCGGCGCGGGCGATGGTTACACACCGTTCAAAACTTGCGGCCGGAATCACCAAGTCGGGGAAGTCGACACCGACGTGTTGATTAGGTACATGCAGAAGATCAGTCCGATTATTGTCGGGCTGGACCGTAGAGTCGTTTTCATAGACGACAATTCGGTGTGAACGATCGATCCTTTCGCATTTATTGTTGCATCAAGCGAATCTTAATATTATTATTCCATAATTATTATTATTCCATAAAGCGCATCGTACGCTCGACGATCGAATACTTTTGCACCTGTTAATTATTATAAGATCCATTATTAAGCTCCTGTACAAGCTCTACTTATACTACTTTCTCGTCTTTTATCTACTCGTTCGTAAGTTGTACTCGTACGTAAGTTATAGCCATTTGTAAGTTGTACACGTTAATAAGCTGTACTCGTTGATAAGTTGTACTGGTTTGACCCCTTGCACTATTATAACGAGTCAGACTCTCGTGATACAGATTTCATGCAGGATCTAATAAATATAAATATTATTAATTTCCGCTATATGGAAATAAGAATAAATTCTTCTGTTATCAAAGCCTGGAAAGAAAAGCACATAATAAAAGGAACAAAAGTTGTCTGGTCCTTTTATTAAAAATATTAAGGATAAGTAAGTGCTGATCAACGCAAAATGAATTGTAATACAAGGGGTTAATAAGTTGTACACATCAGTAAGTTGCACTTATTCTAACGATAAGACAAATCGATCTCTGTAAACTCTTTCATAGCATTCCAGTGAATGAATAATCTAAAGAACATCCCAGTTCGTGTCCCAAACATTCCCACGACCCCTTTCATTCAATCGTACGCTTTTTTAATTAACGAGTCAACTTGCCCAGCAATCGACAAACAATCTCGGGAGTCCGTGAAGCGGCCTTAACGTCGTAAAAATGGAAAAAAAACCGTCGCGAGACCGCGAGGATGGCCGAAAAATCTCGCGTGATATCGTCGTGAAAGCAGGAAACGCCGGGACCCGGTTATCTCGCGGTATCTTGACATCGCGGCAGGTGAAGCATTTAAATAATATATCGAACAGGTGAAATAGCAGCTGTTCGTCTGCATCGTGGCCCAGCGCCGAGCCGAGAGCCGAGAGCCGAGAGCCGAGAGCCGCGCCGGGACGCGTGAACCCGCTTTGTAGTGCCGCGAGGACGCTCCTTTTGCAGCCGAAAAATTTTCGCGTTGCACAATCGACTCCCCTTCGTTCCTCCTCCTCCCCACCCTCCCCCCTCCTTTTATCCACGACATTTTCATCAAATTGTACCGCAAGTTTAATCGTTCGCCTCCTATACGAAAATTTGCAATCGCAACCTCTTATCTCGGTATAATATTTTATTTTCTATCTAATCTAAGAATATTTCAGTATTCAAACGTTAGATGATTTAATCGTTGTACTATTTAGGTGCATTGCTCCCAGTAGAGAACTTCAATGAGATTTCTGAACAGTAGAATGTTCTGAAAATAATAAAAAAGCCTAGTCTACGAGAAAAATATGAGCCGGACCGCACAAAGGCCACCGATTCCTCCACCCTTCTGAAACATAAAAAATAAAGGACAACACCATCGCCGTGAATGTTTTTACTTGTTCCGCGTATCCACCGCAGGATTACACCGCCGGCTGAAATCCTCCAAAACGAATTGGCCCGGAACGGGAGAACTGGCGGAACAGAGTTTCTACCGTTGCATGCCCGATCCGCTCCGACCCTCTCGCAAGCGCATTTTAATCCAACGAATGCGCGCGACGAATACGAGATGCAACATCGAGATCGCGATCGAACGTCCGAAAGTCATAGAGAAAAGAAAAAAAACATTGCGGCATGGCCCGCGCACGGCACCGGCGAGCCGCGCAAGTCCGGCTGCACCGCGAGATGCGCTTCCAGCACCGTTGCATTTCAAAAGCCGCGGTCTTTGGACGGGGTCTCCCGGCTGCGTGGAAGAATCGTCGTGGTTCGAAGTTCTGCGGGGAACTCGTGTCTCCCCCGTCGATGGAGAGGAGGGGGGCAGCTCCGAAGCCCCTTGGAAGAAACGAGAGCCGCGGGAGCTGCGAGAGCTGCGAGAGGGGGGTCAGGGGAGGCCCAGGGCGGAGGGAAACAGATTGAAATGCACTGGAGAAGGAGAGCGAGTGCCGCGAGTTGCAGCGATAGACGGAGGAGGGTAGAGAACGTTACCGAGCGGCTCGGAGGAACGAGGAGGACCGTGTTCCAGCGCGTGGTGGACGAGGAGGGTTGCCGGCGGTGCGAGGACGGCAGGAGAGTAGCAGCTCGGAAGGGATAGAGAAACAGAGCGAAATAGAGAGAGAGGGAGAGAGAGAGTGAGAGAGCGAGGGGAGAATTGTAGGGGAAGCGGCTCTCGTGGTGGGGAGGAAAGGCAGCTGCAAGCAGTCGGTGCAAGGGAGAGGCGGCTGGAGCGTAGAACGAGACGGGACCAGTGTCATGGAGGCAGGTCTGGCCTGCTGGCTGTCTGTCGACCTGCTCCCTGGCTTACCTGACAGTGCTCGCCAGTGTTTCCATAGCCGCGTACACCGATGGATCGTCCCGGGATCCTCTCGTGAGCCCGTTGCGCTCGCCGGACACGCTCGGACCTATCATCATCATCATCATCATCATCGTCGTCGTCGTCGTCGTCGCCGTCGTCGGCATCCCCTGTTCACAGCCGGTCTACCGAATCGCGAGCACTCGCAGCACCGGCCGGATCTCGGCGGACGCGGATCGAAGGCAGCACGATCTCGAAGGAGCTCGTCCCGATAGGGGATCATCAGGTCCCAAAGGGAAGACCGGGCGAAACGGACGCGGTGTCGGCCGCGGAGGGAGGGAGGGAAGTGACACGTTGCGATACGATCGATCCAGACGGGGAAGTTACATGCGTTTAAACGGACTGGCTTTCGGCGAGCGATCGCGGGCCAGAAGCAGCAATGTGCTCGTGACAGCCAGGCCCGGGCACGGAATCGGTCGACGCGGATCGGTGTACTCGACGCCGCGTGTTCCACCGCCTTCGTCGAGGATCGTCACCATCCTCGGCCGCGTCTAGCCGAACGCGAGATCGCGTCTTCCTCTTCTTCGAAAGAGAGAGAGAGTTTTCTGATCGACCCGGTGGGTCCCCGAAGAGCCGGCGAGGAACGCCAGAGAGACACCACACACGCCAGGAGGAAACGGATAAAACGTGGGCGTTGAGTGATTGTTGTCGGTGCTAGTTTCCATTCGGAGTCATGAGAGATACCAGCGATATGATGGAGGACGCCTTGTCCGAGGTATGTAACAGATAAGAGTAGGGTGTCCTCTCGGAGCTTTCGAGAGCTTCGCGGATTTTAGAGTGCGATTCAACGTCGAGGTACTAAACCGATCGCACACGTTTATTCACCGGTCTCTAATCTACCGTAGAATTTAAAGAAGCGCTCGTTTCGGAGGCGAATTTATCTCAGGCTTCTCGGCGATAAGAGTCTGTCGACTCTAGGGTGATCGAATCGAAGATTTGACCACGTTCGAGGCGACAGTCATTTTGGGGTCTTATCATTATTTCGGAGCCAAGTTTTCGGAGCAGCGCTCGGCGAATTAATTGTCGAGGGTGGACGGGCTGCTCCCGGTGATAAAATCGAGGAGGAATCGGTGCTCGAAGGGTTACTGAGACGACGGGACGGGTCGTTTCCGAGCGTCGTCTTCGTAGCACGATTTAGAAACACATTGTGCGGCGCGCAGTGGCCCGTTTATGGAGGTCCCGGCGAGGAAACTCGGTCTACGCTCTCGTCGCCGATTTAAAACGTTATTTTTACTCGGTGAACCGGGGGTGGGGGCCAGGGGGTGCGCCGAACGCCTCTCTCCCCGACGAGTTAAAGGGTCTCTTTCTTGCGGGACGTTTTCCAACACTGGATTTCCCTCGTTGGTTAAATTATTGGGTCGATCCCGGCGGTGGCCACCGCCGAGCTGTGTGGATTTTACCTGCGCTTTTACCGGCCCGCTCTAGGATTTCACGAAAATCGCCTGGTGGCTTTTGTTTCCATTCGCCGGGGAAGGACTTCTTCCGGTTTTTCTTTTCTTTTCTTTTTTTCGACCATCGGGAACCGCTCGGGTAATTGTAACTTCGACGGGAACCAACCGGCTGGCCGAAATGACCCACTTCGGGATTTTTATGTCGTCGTTGACGAACCTTCGAAAGCCGTTCGATGGAAATTAGGCCCTTTATCGTTCGCGTGGAAGCTCGTTGGCGGGGTTAAGGTACACAGAGAAACGATGGGATAATAATATTTGCCAATCGATTCGATTGGAGCAAAATTGTCCGGGCGTTTTTTTACCGTAGAAAATTATTAAGATTAATCGACGCGCGTCCCGTTAATCGAGCTGATTACTTTTTCAACGCGGACCTTTGCGGAATGTTTGCGCACGCCCGTTTCAATTTGTCGTCTCATTTAGTACCATCACAACTCCTAGCAATCGTTAATGCCACGATAAGACTCTATTCTTCGCGTCCCCCACCCTCTCCCTCCTCCGTCTTATCAGCGCGAGACTTTTTAATTGTTAGCCGCTCTAATTAAATGGACGATAAAAGCCCGAGATTCATCCGTTATCTGCGGCAACGAGCGGCGGCGCTACCTCTTTAGTAAAATGGTAATGCAAAGTCTCTTAAACCAACGAAACCCTGGAAGCATTTCGCCGCGGAAGATATCCCCCATAATTCACGCATTAACTATGCATTAGCCTCGCGGTATCGGGCTCGATAAAAATCTAACAAAGACCTGCGTCCCTTCCGAGAGCTGACATCGATCGACCGCTAATTTATCGTTTCGCTAAACTCGTTAGTCAAAGGAAAATTATAAAAAACATCGCCGAAGCAACCGTATCGTTTAACGATTCGGAACCGGCGGTAGGTGATCGATCTTTCTCGAGTTCCACGATCCGGACACGGTCCGCTCGTCTTCGAGAAATCGCTCGAAAAGAAACCGATTTCGAGATCGTCCTCTGCGCCGTTTCTCGGACGCGGCGGTCGCGGCGGCGGCGGCGGCGAGCCGCGGAAATGGCGCGGGCCTCGTGGGAAAAAGACGGGGCAAATTGCACCTGTTTGCGTCACCGGTGATAAATTACTGTATTTGGATTTGACTCGGCCCCATTGTCAGTTAATCGTGTTATTTCGGATTCGATGCACTTTCCCGTCCGCCTCGCCTCTCGCCGCTCGCCTCGCCGCGCCGCGCCGCGCCGAGGGTATTAAATTTCGCGCGTATGCGTCGGATCATGAATCCGGGGGCCATTATCGGTTATGTTCTTCCGTGTCTGCGTGCGCTCGCGTTCTCCATACCATTTTCGCTTCCGTTCCCTTTCCATACCGCTGTTCCCCGACTTCCCGGCACCCGCGCGGATCTAAACGAATTTTGATATCAATTTTCCGAGCGTCGTTTCACGAGCGAGCGCGAGCAATTCGAGCAACGTTTCTCCCTTTCGAAACGCCGATCAAATTCGTCCGGCGCGTCCGGAAAAATGCTTTCCCTCTTTCTCTATCTTGCTCTCTCGGTTTAATCATTGTCTCTGAAAAAGGCCTTTGCTCGAAACCGATGATTATTTAACGGGACATCGAGTTTGCTCGAGTGAAACCAGAAAGTCTACCGTTCCACCGGAGAGGAGAAAAAGCGAAAAATAAAGCGTCGAGCGTTTTAAATGGACCGATCTCGTTTTTCCAGCGAAACCTGTGTTCTTCTCTCTCTCTCTCTCTCTCTCTCCCTCTTTTCTGTCTCTCTCGGCATGCACCGGTCGTTAATTACAAGGGATCGAACGCGTCGTGCGTCGCCGCGACAAATAACTTTCCTTTTTCCCCAGAAAACCAGTTTGCGGCCGCGATGCGTCGAGGCGCGACATTCTCACGGTTTAATTGCTGTCGAAAAAGGCCCGCGCGATCGCTTTCGCTGAGCCGCGGGAACATTTAGGCCGCGGCCCTCCGTGCACGCGAACCGCGAGCGAGAACTCGCTTTTCTAAACAACCGAGAGGCATCTCTTGCACGGCGGAAGAATATTCGCGGCGTCTCGTCATGGAACGCGGCACGGCCGGAAATGATGCTGCTTTGGAAATTAATGTTACGAGAGTCTTCTCTCGGTTAGATTCGACGGCTGGAAGAATCGAGAGCCTCTCGCTCGCTAGCTGTTATTGCTAGACAAACGAAATCTCTGCGGCGATAGATCAACCCTTTGCACTCCCCGTGAGTTGTCTCCTCTCAGGGGACATCGTGATTCATATCACTAGACACAACAGCGAAAGTAGCGAACGTGGAAGAAGTCGTGAAATCGTTATGGTAGCTGTTAAGAATTTCGTAGACGATATTCCTCTCGCTTCCGCGCGAGGATTGAAGCAGGAGAGCTAGGCAGAATAAACGAATCCCCGTTTAATTACAATAATTTCCGCCGAGAGAAAAAGAGAGAGAGAGAGGGAGACTTGGACAGAAAAATCCGCGGTTTCCGCGTTATCCCTTTCGCGTGCACGTTTTTCTCCCTCGCGAATCAGAGAGGATTGGCGGAGAAGGGGTGCGGCGGCGGCGGCGGCAAGCAGAGAGGAGACGGCGCTCATCTTCGTCGTGTTTAACATCCTTCCGGTTAGCGTTTCACCCCCGAAAGGGTGCAACCCGAGGCGTCTGCCGGGTAGAGATGGCGGATAGGAAACGTCTCTCGACAATGGGGCGAAAGTGTCTGAAGGATCTTTTTCCGGGCGGAATGGAGAAGTTGTCGGAAGAGTATATATAGAGAGAAAAATATAGTACAAGAGAGAGAGAGAGAGAGAGAGAGAGAGAGAGAGGGATGGAGAGAGGGACGAAAAAAGATGGCGAAGGGTAGGAGTAGCGAGCAGATAAAAATCCTTGTTGGCGTCGACGTTAATTGGATTTCTTGGTGTGTTTCCACCGCGCGGGAACCAGGAGCTTTTGAATGCGTCTACAAATGTGTGGTGGCGGCTGTCCGTGTGGGAATCGCGCGAGCACGTTCATGGAAGAAAATGTGTTTGTTATGCCTATAAATAGAATGTTGCCGTTTAGCTGGTAATGCTGGAGCATCGATCGCGGCGCGGAGGAAATGTCGGCCGACGTATCAGGGCTTGCTCGCCGCTAATTAAAACGTTAATGGTACTCGGCGCATACCAATTAAAGCCGATGCGCGTTCCCGTCGAGTGTATTAACAGTAATTTCGTGCGTTTAATAATCGGGCGGGCGCACGAGGAACGCGGGGCACCGGGAATGACCTTACCCGTCGAGGAGCTTCTGCGGGAACGGGAACGGGAACGGGAACGGGAAAGGGAACGCCATCGGGTTCGCGTAAATTGCTCCAACGGGCGACCTTTGTGCTCCCTAAAATATGATACCGGTACCAGGAACCTCTTACCGACCTCCGCGATCTATTAATTGCTTGGAAATTTCCGTTTCGGACCCCGCGTCTGATTAACTCCTAATCGACCGTCTTACCGGTCGCGGTAATTCTATGTCATCCGCGCGATTACGTGACATCCAGACCGCGGATCTTTCTGCATAATAGAGATCGGCCGCATCGAGTGCCAGCAAATAAGCCAAATTGAATCTTCGTTTCTGCTTTCGCGAATTGAACGAGACGGCACCGTACCCAATTTCGCCGTAAATGCCTTCGTACGCGAAATGAGAGCCTGTCCGCGCGTTGATTGCAACATACCCAGCGCATTTACTCTTCTTAATAATTTTATTATACCGAAGAAGAAACAACAGCATCGGCAAATTATTTACGTATCTCTACCGTTCTACATTCGACCTGCCACTCTTTCCCACGAATGCAGAAAAGCCGCAGTCTATCATGGCGATAGTATTTCAAGCGTCACTGGGCAGATAGTTCGCTCGAGAGCTACCGCAGTTTCGGTATCGAACGGAATCGATACATTCACGAATAAACGTGGCAACGTCAATCCCTGTTCTCGAAGAGCAAGAATTATTCGGTATTTATCGTGCGGAAAGTTCGCGACGTGATTCCCTGTTTTTCCACGAATCGACGAAATCGCGGCGAGCCCGGAAACGGGCCGGGCCAATTGAATTGCTAATTGAGCTCGATGGAACAACGTTTCCGAACTTTGACAACGAAGGCAAGAGCGCTTGCATAATGCCGCGCGGATCGTTGCGCTTTGGAGAACAGTGTTCCTTCGGTCATAATTGCAGATGTTCGACAAAAGAGGAACCAGACCGGGTTCTGGCTGACGTATAGTAACAATTCCATTCCGCGTCGATCCGTCATCTTCGATCTTTGAGTCGGAGCAGCTCGCTTCGGAAACGAAATGGAATAAAAATCGGATCAGAAGTCTCGACAAGATCTGACGAATTCTTCGCGATATCGGGAACCGACGTGGCACGAGGGCGAAGATTCCGAAGAGAATGGTCCTTGTCCGGGGCGCTGGGACAGGTTCCGGCGGAGTTTTAAACGGCGGAACAAATTTCGAAGTTTAATATTGCCGGGCACTAATTGAAATTTTCTTTCGACTCCCGCTTTCAATCTTCCAGCGAGCCGGCAGCCGCCCGAGGGTAAAAACGAGACATTCTTTCTTTTCCTTTCACATCGACCGGCACACTCGCGGAGGGCCCCCTCTCCCTCTCTCTCTCTCTCTCTCTCTCTCTCTTTATCTAGCCCGTTGTTTCTCCATTCGACAATTTCCAAGCGCGGAACTTTTCATCCGCAATTTTCCCTTATCAAAGCCGCGTCAAAGGGGTGGTCGCTGCCAGAGAAGGGAGGAGGGGGGGGGGGGGCCGGCCCCCGGGGGGGGGGGGGGGGGGGGGGGGGGGCAAACATTTTCCAACCCCGGAACGGTGGTTTTCAGTGTTCCGCAGGCCCCAGGGCCGACTCGCAATTACGTAATTCACCGTCGCATCGGGATCTTGATAAAATACAAAAGTACGATTACACGCCGGCTGCCGCGTAACTTCCTCCTGGCAGATATTACTTTCCGCGGCGATTCTGCGCTCTCGGCTCCTGCTCTTTCCGTTCGCCACACACGGGGTGTCCCGCTTCGAACGATCCCCGAGCCCGATAACTTCGCGATAATTGCGCTCGAACCGCGGGTCCTCGAGGAACCGTTCGAAAATATCTGTCGCCGGCATTTCTCTGAAATTTCTCGAACGCCGCAGCAATTTAGCGTTCGTGCGCAGGAAATATTATTGCTCCCGTTGGCCGAGGATTTCGCGCTCGGAGACGATTTTGATAAAGATGTTCCCGATTCTGGAAGACAGAAATGGCGCCGCGAGACGGCCGGATCCGCTTTGTAGGGCGTCCCCGTCCCTCGGCGGGGCCCGCCCGCAGCGATATCATCCTCGAGACTGTCCAAACGCGGCAATAATGTTTATTTACGAGCTCGCGAAACTGTAGCCGACGACGATATTTTTCCGTGTCCCGGCGGAAATGCAGCTGCCATGGAAATTGATTTCGCTGAAAGCTCTCCGCTTGCTTTTCAGTAGCGAGCTTTATGCAGGCCGCTGCTCGGTTACGTTGCTCGCTGTGTTGCAGTTTTCGAACTTCCGTGTGCACGAACATTACCGTCTGGCGTGGCCCGCCGTTGCCCGTCGCGATTCGGGTTTCATAGATTTTTCATCCGTCAGCTCGACGGACCCCACCCCCACCCCCACCCCGGTCTAGGCTCGAACTAATTAATTTCTGACGAGACCATTGTTCGTTGGACACCGTGTCGAAGACCGAAAACTTCGCCGCGGGAAGAAGAGCGGCGCCGACGAGCCAGCCATCGACGAGTTTATTTTTAATTCATCGCGCCTAAGTAGATACACGTTATTCAAGAAGTTTGAGGTGTATATTCCCGTGGCTTCGGCTACAATATCGCACAGTTTCGAACTAACTTAACCACTTACGGAACAATAGCGGCAAGTTAGCTGCAAAAATTATCGCGTATAATGAGGAAACTTTGCGAAGCTGTAGGTGTTCGGGTATTGTACCGAGCCCCGGCCACACGTACCGGGTGCGCCGCTTTTCGAAACTTGGTCGGGCGCGCGCGAGACGAGCTCGGAAAGAAGACGTCCAATTCGAAGAAAATATATTTTCGCCGGCAACGAAAATGCCGGCGAACTTGTTTCCAGCTCGCGAAACTTCCCCTCGATATTCCCCCCCTTCCTCCCCCGGAATCCTTATCAGCTCCCGAGGCTCGCATTCCGCGCGACGCGGAATCTAAATTTCAAATGGAATCTTATTTCGCGACTGAAAACTTTCCTCCTTCTTTTCTGCTTCTTTCCCCTCCCGCCCCCTCTATTTTCCTTGACGGCGAGCTAGCTTCCCTTTGAACCGCGGCTCCCTCCCTTCTACAGGAATTTCGTCCGCGAATTCAATCCGACGACGCGAGCTCCGCGCGATTCCCCCCCTCCCCCTTTGGCGAGGCTTTCCTTCCACTTTTCGCGCTTAGACACCGGCTTTGTTGATTCGGCGGGGCGCAGAGACACGAAGGGAGCTGTCACGGTATCGGCTTGCCAAGGAGTTCGACAATTTCGACAGAGTTCGATCGACTTGTAGGCCGCGGCCTTTGGAACGGCCTGTAGCGGCGAGTAAACATTTTCGATTAAACGAGCCTCGAAAGCTTTCGATTCTTCTCAAGATCCGGGGATTTTTGCGGCGCTTCTTCCGGATCGACTCGAGCCGGAAGTCGTCGAAGAGATTTAATCGGTCAACTATTGTCTACCAAGAGCATTAACCCCTTGCACTGTCGCGTGTAAGAGCATCGACAAGCATTAACAGTCGAAAATTGTGTGTATTTCGCGTTCGCAAAATAATCGCGTTATTCGCAGCAACGAAGCGAATGCGTTCTGCAAAAAGTGCACCGCGTACCCGGTAAATCGTTTCAAACGAATTCGAAGCTCGCAGGAAGGGAAGATCGCTGGTTAACAGCAACTCGAACGATTGAACATGTTGTCCGAGCTGCGCAACGACAAGATCGATCCGTGGGAATGAAAAATGCACTTTATCGTGCGCACCTGCAATACAGAAACGCAACGCGGCAGCCCCGCGTCGCTATTGTTTTTCCGTCCCTTTAATCCATCGGTATCAACCGTCTATTTGTCGAACGGCACTTTTATTCTCCTCCGGTACACTCTCTCTCTCTCTCTCTATGCTCTCTCTATGCTCTCTCGCTCTATGCTCTCCCATAAAATCGCGCGAACATTATACGCGCTAGAAACGGGCTCGCGGCCCGTTCTGCCGAACGCCCCCGTTTTATCGGTTCCCCGTGTAAAATCGATTTATAGCATGCAAAACACGAACTGGGGCCCCTGTATCGGTATCATATTTACGATATATCAATATATCGTTTACGAGGCGGGCGCGCGACGTTTTGTTGGCCTTTTTACGGCAGCTTGCGCATCCGGCCCGCGTAAGAGTATCGATATTCGATATCGCCATGTTTTTACCCCGCTCTCTCTCTCTCTCTCTCTCTCTCTTTCTTTCTCTCTCTCGTTCTCCCCCTATCCGATCCCCGATAACTGCGTTTCAATAAAACGAGCAGTGCATGAAAATGTTGTAAGCGAATTACGACTGGCCGGGATCGTCCTCCAACTTTCTATTACCCTCGATTACGCGATTATCTGTCTACTACGGGCACACGCGTTCCGTCCATTTTCTTTCTAGGTTCTACTGTGTTGCCACCAACCTTCTTGCTCCGCGCGTTTCGAACGCGTTCGATTAAACTCCTGTCATCCCTTACCGGTTCGTAATTTTATGGAAATGATCCGGCACACTCTGCGCTTCGATTCTTCGCTATCGGCACCCAAACCGGCGTTACTTCGACCGTGTGTATTCGGTAACCAACGCTCGTCGAGAATAATTATGGTAATAAACGCGTGCCCCGTTCGGTGCCGCGCGAATGTCTTGATAATTGTTGAAAAATCGTCGATCCCGCGGAAACACGCACGATTATCATTAAGGTCGACGAGACCGCGCCTCGATTTCTTGGAGCGGCACGTTTTTTCTGGGGCGCACGGCCGGCCACTTCCACTTTCGAACGGAACAAGCCCGCCGGGACCGGGAAAACAATTAATATCAATTTATTCGGCGCGGCACTGCCATAATCAACGGTCCATTCCAATTTACCGGCGAAGCCTCTGTTCCGCGGCTCCCCCCGATTCGGCCGAATAATCGGCCATAGCTATTTATTCCTGTCAATGAATTAACATTCGCTCCCGATTCAACGGGCCGCCCCCCGGTTAATTACACGCCATTAGTTTACTAAAAAAAAAATGTTTGCGCACAGAGACAGGAATCCGTATTCCGGCTAATTAGTCGGCCGTTCCCGCGCGAATATTCATTTGCATTTCTAGATTATCGTCCCGGGGTTCATTACCATAATCCCGATGCCCCCCCTCGGGCGGCGGGGCGGTGGGGGGTGGGGGATACCTACTTTTACTTTTGCCAATTTGCCAGCGTTTATCGGTCGACCGTGTTTGTGCCCGCCGGTGACATTTTCCAGTCATTCTTTTCAATTAGTTGAACGACGAGGGTCGGAGAACAGTCTGCGGGCCCCGTGTAATTTCATTTCCAGACGGAATCGCGGATTTTTACAACCGGCAATTACCTTCTATTCTGCGCGAGAATATCCGTATCGCGACATTTTATTAGAAAGCAACAAACGAATCCATTTATTACGTCCTCATATTTTTAGCGCACGTTTATTACGTTAATGTTCTTCAGTGCCATTTACTTAATTCGAGAACGACCCCATGGGATTGCTGGCGATCCTACGGTATTTTTAAATTGTCCTGTTTAAATTGAAAATAGCCCGATGCGAATGTGTTAAGAAAAAATGGTAATTTAGTTATGAAAAACTTGGCAAAATCCGTGCCTTAGAGGTTAATTCGATTATCTCGATTCGGTGAACAGAACCCGCCTCGAGTTTTACCAATTTTTCAACTCTGCTTTATGGGTGCCATTGACGTTGAATGGCGCCGATCCCGGAATACGGTTCTCTTGCTCGCACCGTGTCACCGTATCGCGTGATTCCCCTTAATTTCCCGGGAACGTTACGGCGCGTTACAATTCGTTATATCACCGCCGAGGGCCGACAAAAGTATTTTGTCCCGTGGCGCGATGTGTGTCGAGCCGTTGCTGCCTCGCGACGATAATCGTAACGCATGGGCGCGTTGTCGTGCGACGCGATACGCGATACGCGATCGTGTTCGACCATAATGGGGCCCCTTGTCATAAAATCTGTCGTGACACGCGGGGTTCAACGTACAATCGCGCGAGCCCGTGCGCGATTACACCGCGATTTTCTGTACCGTTTTAACCCGCGGACGACGGAAACATTAAACGAGCCGCGTCGCACGAGATGAATCGCCGCAATTTTCGAAATAGTACCCCTTAATGTCAGAGAAACTTTTCTCAAACGCAGAGAGCACAAGATCTCATAAAACCATAAATTCTGTGGAATTCGAAGCAAAAATACCCGTTCGATTCATTGAACTCTTCGCTAGCCAATTTTACATGCCGGCAAATTATCCAATCAAATCGCGAGCACGGCTAACAAATGATCCAGCGGACCGGTAAAAGCCCTGTATACATATCGGAGCAGCTTTTTCTCTTCTTCTTTTTTATTCTCGTTCTCGGGTCCAACCGGAAATATACGAGCGCGATTAACGGGGTTAAAACGACGCCCGATTAAAAGCAACATTTTCGCCGGGCCAAATACATTCGGGCCTCCGTTGAATGCAGTCGGGTTAGCCGCTGCTCAAAGGGACTCCTCCGTCGCGGCGTAATTGGCAGTGTGGGCTGCGCGCGCGCATTGTCAGCGGAAAAAGTGCTGGCTGAATTTCGATAATACCGGGCGGCGGGATACCGGTCGTTAGTATCCCCTTAACAAACCCGGCGACACGCGGGTACATTTAAAACACGATAATTCGATAGGCGGCGGATTCGAATCGAAGGCGGGGAGGGGAAGGAGACGGCTACGCGGAAACGTTTATTGTATCGAGTCAATATTTTAGCGGCTCTTTTCCGGAGGCCGTCGCCTTCCCCGTAAAAATATCGGTTTTCGATAACAGATAGCGCGCCGAACCTCGAATACAGGGTTTCTCCGTGCGAATTAAACGGTACACGGGCGCGTGAACGAACAGAGGAGAGAAAAAAAAAAGAACGGGCCGAAGGCAGGAGGGGGACAGAGCGAAGAGAAAACGATACTGGTTTCCGGTGGATCCAGTTTCATTAGCGAGCGTCCGCCGTTAATTAATTAACGGGGTCTTGGAGCGGGAGTGAACTGTCGTATCATCTTAATCGCGATCCTATTGCCTCGATCGTTTGGTAACACAAGAACGGCTCTTTAGTCGCGATCCTGTCTCGTTATTGCCGCTTCGACGATTCTACGCCACTGCGAACGCGTTGCTCGCGATCGGGGTGGGGGGTCGCGGAATTTCTTCACGGGATTATTATAACTAAACTGCGGACCTTTACGAGAAATAGAAAGTTTCTTTGTCGACTGTAAAATCAGAGGACGGATAAAATTGTATTTCCTCTTTTAATAATATTAAACGAAGTGAAAATAATGTAACAATATTCTTACATTTTTCTGATACCTTTCCTGTAGTGTATATTATATTTCTATATTTTCTATCTGCATATTTCTATATTTCTCTATTTCGTGTCTTCGACGGATCACAGTAATTATAACAGATTGCAATTAGGACGGTTTAAGCATCCCTAGGATTTTATGGATATACAATGTGACGACAGGAACCGAACCTGTTACTTAATTAATAATGAATTTACAAATTAGCCGCGGCCGGTGGAGCTTAGAATTACGCGGAACCGGTGCATTGGAGCGTCCCTAACAGCGTATCGTTGAACACGATCTATTTATTCGATCCAATTAAGGCCCATAAATCGGTCGTTTCATTACGCGCGCGCCAGCTGCGTAAAGTGATCAGATAATTGTCGAATTCATAATTCACGTGGCAGAATTTTAATTCGGCGCTCGCGTTTGGGAATCAATTAGCCGGGATGAGGTAAAAAGAGAGAGAGAGAGAGAGAGAGGGGGAGAGGAAGAGAGAGCCCGGGAGATTTATTTGCCAATTTTCGATCGTTTCGCCGGAAAACTAATGGCTGTTCGAGCACGACGTTCGCCGGCCGTATAAAATAAGGTAAATAAAAGGGGACAAAACGTTGATAGATTTATCGGTTCGCCCTGTTTCGAAGTCGCGTCCCTCACCCTGAGGAATTAATTAATCTAATTTATATTAAACGCGGCAGCAACGGGGACACCGCTCGCTGCAGCGCGCCGCGGGGGTTGAACGACCCCCCAGAGGGGAGAGGGCGGCTCTGTTATTAAAATTCCTCGGTATTTGCAATTTAGATCGATCGTCGCCGACGAGAAGACCGGAACTAATTTGCGCGAGCGTTTTATGGACAAATTAGTTGCGTTTGTCGGGCGTTTATGCGGGTAGAAAATTGATAAGCCTGATGAAGGGTTGTCCCGGCCTACGGTAACGAGGCTGATTCGCGATTAACGTTACACGGCTGAGCTGGCCGACGTGCCGAGGGTCTCCGTTCCGCAGGAATAAACGCGAAGTACGAATGAAAATTGAACCGGAGACGTTGATCGCGATCGGTACACCATGATTCGTGGAACCGATGCATTAACCGGTCGAGCGGAAAACCTATAGAATCGGGCGCGTACCAACAATTTATTTATACAATTTTGTTAATTTCACTGATCCACCTGGCACGATTTTTTTCTTCTTCAAATATCACGTTGCAACCAGCTCGGACTACGTTTCAATTTACATTCGTTCGCTCGAATTAACTCGGCCGAGAACAGCCTGTTTCCAAATGAAATTTCTTTATGGAATTTATTCCACAATTCTGTCGGCTCCGACAATGTTAAAAATATTGCGTTCCGAGCCGTCGGATTAATTGGTCATCGGTCGTTAATTACTGCTTTTTTTCGTGTTCGGTTACCGGGTTACTTTATTATCGTTCCCGATTCATGCGGCCGAGCGTGGATCATCAAAGAGATTGATCGGACCGATGGTTCAATTATCTCTCTAAAGAGAGACAGAGAGAAAGTGGGAGAGGAGAGGGCGAGCCTGAAAAGATGAAAAAAAATCCGCATCACGTTGCAGCAGCGTATTTACACTTTACCCGCTTATGCGCCGGGCTAATCCATCTTCCCGTTCATTTTCTACCTCGTTACAGAGTTTTATTTAACGAGGCACCAGTCCCTGCCACGCTTACCCCGGTTGTCCGTCATCCCTTGGGACGTTTTATTACGCGAGACCCGCCGGTAATCCGAATAAAACACGCCGAACTCCGAGCCTTTAATGTTAATTGGCTCCGATATTTGCTCTACGAAAAACGTTTCGCGCGTACTCGTTCAATCAAATGTCTTTGCGCCACCCCCGAAAACGAGAATTCTCGTTTCCCGATTCGAATGTGTTAACGGTGCTAGACAATTTTCGTTTCTTTTATCATCTTTATGTACTTTCATTTAGAGACTTTGATAACGAAAGAATCGATTTTTATTTAGATATAGAGGAAATGAATAATATTCGTATTTAGTAGGTCTTACGTCTGTGTATCACGAGTCTGACTCGTTATTATAGGGCAAGGGGTTAAACAAAGAGTTCTCGAGAACGGTCCTCGACCGTATAGGTGTCCTCGACGGCGTAAATCGGAGTGCCGCGATCGTTTTCGAGATTAGGGGCCGACGGAAATAAAATTCGGCCGAGTTCTAATCTCCGAGAGTCCTCCGGTAGAAATCTGCGGGACCGTGCTCTCGGTCGGTTCGCGCGGGTCGTTGCAACGAGGATTTAAGGGGGCGCGATCAATTTTTCCGGTCGCTGGTTCAGCATTCGAAGCCCCGGCCGCCGTTAAACATGATCCGCGCCGCGGCGGGGCTCTCTCCGGTGAATTTATGGCCTGCAATTTTCGTTCTGTTTAGCGATTCCTTGGGCGTATGATAAAAGGGCGGCGCGGAAAAGCGGAGCGAAATGGATTTCGCGGTGAATGTAATTTTGTTGACTCGTGTTTCCCCGAGCCCGTTCGAGGGGTTGTTTCGCGATAAAAATATGTCGACTACCGTTCGAGATTAATAGCGCGTTCCCGGTATCGATTCGACGGAGTCGAATAAAACCCTTCCGCAAACTGACCCGGTTTCCACTCGAGAACCGTGGTTAATCGAGGCCTTGACAAAAATAGCCCGACGCGAACGTGTTAAAGAAAATATTAAGGATAAGTAAATACTAATCAACGCAACGTGAAAGAAATCATAGGGCAACGGGTTAAACGAGCCCGCGGAGAACTCGCGAGTAGATCGCAGAATTTAATTTCTATCTCGGGGGGAGAAAAAGAAAAAGAAAAAAGAGAACCGACTGATAAAACCAGACCATCTTTGCACCGTATTCACGTCGCAGGACTCCCGCGGGTTTTAATTAAAATCTACTCTTTCGTATTTCTCCGCGGCGGAAGTGTAATTCTTGGTAATCCGACGAATTTCTAAATAAATTTTCAGCGGCTCTCTCGTGCAGGCGCGAGCCCGCGCAGAGACAAGTCCGTAGTTCATTAAGCCGGAATAAAACTGGTGGAGTTGGTGGAAAAGCAGCCCTGAATAACCAGGGCTTTATCTGTCCCCCACCCCTGTGAGCGTGGCCGCGAAATTGCTTCTGTAAATTCCGTGTCAGGTGCTTTGAATCGGCCCGCCTGTAGATCCTCGGACCCGCTCAAAGCTGAAATATGTCCGGGAAAATTTTTAATTCACCGCGCGTCCCCCTTTACCGTCTCTACCGCCACAAAGTACGTCTTCGCGACACTGGGATATCCCTATTTCTTCCTTATTACTCGGCCCGCGAACGTGGAAGAGAAGAGAAGAGTGGGAGAGAACGGTAGTGGCAACTGGGGGTGGTGCGAAGGGAGGGGGGGGGGGTGGAAGAAAAATTACGTTTCTAAATAAGACGTAAGGAAGAGGAAGGGCTGGTAAAATACGGGGAAAACGAGAGAACGAGAAAAAGAATCGAGAGAGAGAGAGAGAGAGAGAGAGAGAGAGAGAGAGAGAGAGAGAAAGAGAAAGATAGGGAGGAGAGGGAAGCGCGAGGGGAAAAGAAACTGCTTCCATAAACGTTCCACTCGCGGAATTAAAAACACGGACAGGAGGAGAGAGAGAGGGGTGGGGAACGCGACGCGGAAAGTAATTTCAAAGTAGAAAAAGGGCGGGGACGGGAGCGGCGAGGTAGGGGCTGAAATACGAGCGGGCGGGTCGGAGGGGGAAAATGAAAAAGTCGAATCAGATAGAGAAACAAATTTCCTTCCAAGCTCGTAACAATAGAAAGTCAATTCCGCCTTTATTCCTCCGGCCAACTTTTACCAGCGCCAGAAGTTTTCGTTTCGCCGCGTTAACGCGAACCCCCCCGACCCCCGACCCCCTTCCCTCTCCCCGCCTTTCGTCCCTTCGCGCGATTTTATTCGCGAGCTTATTTTATCCGCGTTTATTACGATCGTTTCGCGAACGGTTTCCATTGCTCCTCCGCCCATGGCATCCGTGTGAAATGGAAACGTTGCCGGGCGCGGCAAATTTATACAAAACCGAGCGAAAAGATTCAATTGGAGCCTCTGGAAATGAATTAGTAGAATTGGAACGCTGCGGGGAAGGGGTTCAACCGTGGAAGGCTCTGCGGGCTTGCTTTGAAATTTCCTTTGATCCCGTTCCGCTAGATTTTTTCTTGAAATTCCACGCAGCAGTCCGCTCTCTCTGTATACTACCGAGGCTTTCAATCATTTTCTTCGACTTTTTTAATCGCGTTGTAGCCAGAGCGGCGGGAACGCAACGGTTTCCCCGGCGATATTGTAAATGCGATGAAAAATTTGCGAAACAACGGTACGTGGAATTATTTTGCAGAGACACGCGGTCGCGGAGAATTCTTCACCGGAAATCGTGTGTAAAATTGCTGGATGCTGATCGAACGAATCAGCCGCTTAACCCTCTCAGTGCCGAAGAACGATATCTCGTTGTTGACTACTTTTACAAAATTCTCTTAATTTCTTTCCAAAACTTGATCAAACTACATTAAACGAATTTTGTACATTTCACTCGTGTACGTCTGACTCTTTTGGCCGGCACTAAAAAAGGGTTGAAAAACGATCGAGTTTTCGAAACAACAAAAGTCGGATGGAACGGATTGATTAAGATTGATACGCGACATTAAAAGCGCGTTTCGAGAGCTACGAAATTACCGGGCCACGGCTCGAGAGAGAGAGAGAGAGAGAGAGAGGGGTTCCGGTTTGAAAAATTAGCGCGAAAAGTGGCATGAAGCCGAAGCTGCTACGCCTGGTATTTTTCTTTCATTATAAGGCCGACGATGCGCCGGGCGTATCTGAGAGGCGCAGCGAGAGAGCGGCTGGCTTTTTTGCGTGGAAATCGTGATTTTTTCGTGGCCGGTGTGTAGCGGCTCCGGACGGACCGACGGGGACCTCGAAGGGAGTCGCCTTTTTTGAAATTATAATGAAGCGAGCGGCCGATCGATCCGGTCTACGTTTAATCGCGCATAAATTGAGCAATCCTCTTTAATTACGGGGCCTCCGGGGGTCCCGCGGAAGAAGGACCCGGCCGTGGATTTACATATTCCGAGGCACTTTGTGGGCCAACAGCCCGAAATCGGCGTTTCCTGGTCCGTCAGAAAACGCGGACACACTCTCGATGCAAATCCCCTTTTTACGCGACGCGACGGGATCGGGAAGCCGGAATAATTTGTAATTAATTAGCCCTTGCTCTCTGGTCCGTGCCGCCCCGCGAGCCCCCTCGACGTCCGGACGAAATAATCAATCGAACGGGAGAACGTTTACCCGGTCTGATTACAACGGAACACTCGCTACCGAGGCCATCGTAATCGAACGATTTATGACGCTCGTTAAAGTCTCCTTAACACTCGCGGCACGAAATAAACGATTTTAATAAACAGTTTCGAGCTGCTCTTGATGGCCGCGCGTCGCGCCAATGCGCTCTCGTAAAACAACAACTAAAAATTCGTCCGAGTTTCGGCGCTGGTATTCGATTCTCCACCTTTCTTCGACCCTCTGTTATAACTACTGCTCTCAATAGAAATATTTCAAGACAAGTAAATTCGAGGGGTTAAATATTCGAAGAGCTATAAATCAATTTCTCAGAACTTGGAAATACATCAATTCAAAATACGTCTCCACTATTTTTAGCCATTACAGTACACGGAAACGTAGAATCGGTAAACGAATTAAAATTGAAAAATTTGTCAATTAATTGTCGAAACGTTTAGAGCCGCGTCCGCGTGCGATTGCAAGAGAACTCGGGAGCGGAACGGATCTGCATTTTGCGACGCGACGCGGCCGAGAGAAGCGGGGCCTTTTTTGCGGCCGTGATTAATGCGCGTCCACTTTAAGAGCCCTCATTGGGCCGCAGAAATGATCGGGCCAGGTTTTTTAATTCGCTGCCGCGTCGGCCGGAGAATTACCTTGTTCGACAACGAAATCATTAAGGACCGTCAAATTTTGCTGCACCGTTTCCGTGGCTCGTAAACGACGCGGGGCCCTTCATCATTCGAGCGCGAAAACCTTGCAATTAGTTCGGCTGTTTCGTGCGGACAATGATTGTAAAGGAACGACCGTGGAAAAGATCGCGGCACCCGGCACCCGGCCGCAGAAAACGGCCGATAAAGGGGGGGGGGGGGGGAGCAGATCCGAATGAATGGGCGTGAATACTTTACGAGGGCCGAATTGATTTTATTCATCGAAAATTTATGCCGGCTCGAAAGAGTAACGAGCGCGCGCCGCCGCCGCCGCGCACTGCCGCGAGATTAATGCGGCTGATTTGAATTCGTCGGCCGAATTAATTCATTGACAGTCTCACTTGGAAAAATACGATTCGCGGGCTGCTAGCGTCGCTTTAAAAAAAAAAGAGAAATACTTTTATTAATAGCCGTCCGGCGAAATGAAATCTTCCGCGTTAACGAAACCCATTCTGCCGTGAAGCCGAACAAATTGATACGCGAATAATACGAATTACTACACCACGTGGCCGCGAATGGTTACGCTTTTGCGAGCGCGATGAATTCTTCCCTCGGCATTTTATTCCGTAACGCATTTGCCAAATATTTCGACAGACCGTTTGTCAAAAGTTTCCTGGAACGCGTCGGAAAAACTCATTTCTCTTCGAAAGAACGAGGCACCTTCAAAAAAAATGGGGGAAACCGGCAACGAGCGCAGCTTAGAACGTCCATTGTTCCATGGTACGCGCGGTGCGTTTCAAAAATGTTTTAACAATTCGCGAAAGCTCTCCCGCGGGACAATTTGGAGCGTTTGGAAGGAATTTTTGGCGAGACAAAAGTGTCGGCAACAAAGACAGGAGAATATTCGCGATTTCTGTTTTCGCGGAGTCTTTTCCATATATTCGAAGCTGAAGAAGAAGGAAAATATAAAATAAAGCACGGTATGAAAGACTAGAGTCGTCTGATTCATTTAAAGTGGCTCATTAAGGCCTTTGGAAAGAGAGAGAATGGCAACAAAAGCCTCCGCTTTCGCGCAAGCTTCCCGGGCATATTTCAAGAAGCGGAACTATAAAAGCACGGAATAAAGTACGAAATAAAAGCAACGTTACTCCCTCTCGAAATCGTTCATTGAGGCGGCCCGAGAACGGGAAGAATGGTAACAAGCGGAGGAAGCCCGACGTCACGGAGACCTCCCCGTTTTAATTCCGAACCCCATTGCTTTCTACGGTGAAAGCAACGCTCTCTCACCCCCCGGTGATCTCTCACTCCCCTCTCTCTCTCTCTCTCTCTCTCGCCGCGCCGTGTTCACCGGGAAAATAAATCTCCGGGCTCTCTCGCCCGGCCGGGAATTTTTCGGGTCTTCGAGGAACCGTCGCGACGAGGGCTACCCTAAAACTAAGCCCGACGCGGGAAAGGTGACCCTGGAAAAATCGGTGGTAGCCGTCCTTCGAACACACAATGACGTCCGCGCCACTGTACAGTTCTACGGTGTTTATTGCCGGGTGTCTCTGGGTCACTGGGTGCCACGCATTTTCACGCGACCGCCACCGAACCACCCCGGCCCGGACGGTGTTGCAATAAATTTCCCGAATTTACGGGCCGCCAAGGTCAGCCATAAACCGGCCGCTCGGTAGCGAAACGGTCAAATTCACCCGGGCGAACGTTGTCCTCGAAAGTCTATGACTATTGCATGTCCACCGGGGGCCCCCTTTTCTACACACCCATAGAAAAAGATAGCACGCGCGTGCTATTTTCTGACCAATTTTGAACATTTGTTTTCATCGCAATATATTCGAGCAAAATGAATTCGAGTATGATTTTTCGAATGTGAAAGAGTTCTAGTAAAATAAAATAAAATGACAGAGCATGTCTACGAAGATCGAATAGCCATGCTTTGGGACATATAGCTCGAAGATCATGGTAGAATAATGAGAGAAGAATGGGACAGAATCGTGGTTACGGTGGATGGAAACGAGATCGGGGAGCTCTCTCGGTCTCCGCTCTTATTGTTAGTTCCCACGTTGTCGATCGCAAATTCTCGCTTTCTCGGGGCCAGATGCCGGCACTTTATAAAGATCCCGGACGACGTTGTAATGTCCACTCTTCGGGCCGATCCTGCGCCGCAGTTACCCGATCCTCGTTTTCCTTTTTTTTCTGTGGACGTCGACGACGACGCCGGAGAACGGTTTTCGGTGAGAAGTATACGGGTGGAGAGAGAGAGAGAAAAAGAGAAAAAGAGAGAAAGAGAGAGAGAGAGAGGGAGAAGGAATAGGTATAGCAGAGCAGTTTAATTCGCCGGTTAACGAACGGCAGGAATTAGCGTGAGCCGGTCGGGCGAGGAATTTTATGGAAAAATCGGGGGAAGGTATAATTAAACGGTTCGCCGGCCGCGCGGTACCGGGGCGGTATCGTGTAATTTCGTTACGAGTAACGCTTATTCCGGGAGAAAGTCGTAATGAGCGCGCACCGATTACAAAGTGCCACCTTAATGCGACCGCCAGGCCGGCCACCGGCCGCTTAATACTACCGCCTGCTTTTTGTACGTTTCAATTTTGGGAACGATCCCCAGGAACGGGCCCCAGGAAGCGCTGACAACCGCAAGGAATCTCGTTAACCCTTCTGACGGCTGCTCCTCTTTTTTCCTCTCCTTTTTTACCTCCCTCTCTCTCTCTCTCTCTCTCTCTCTCTCTCTTACTCTCTTCCCAGATCTCCTGTACGCACACACTGCAATTTCGAAGCGTCACGGCGCGGCGATCCTTTCTTTTGCATTCCCTGGACGATCGTTGCCGTGTCCTCCCGGTTTTATGACTATATTAAACGCTTCTCTCTTTGCTCTATCTTCTCGGAATTATTCCGCGGAAACCGTGGATCTCCCTCCCATCCGTGTACCCCATCCCCGGATGGATTGATTGTAGATCGCGTCGATGATTGAAATCGTTCGGAATGCTGCACTCGGACGCGTCCGACGCGGCGTCGGAAGCTGTCAGTTCTTTCGCGATGGATGGCGTGGCGTAATTAACTTTTAATTGCGATGTATTCTTAGCCCGGTGTCGGCATTCGGGGAAGAGCGAAGGTGCGCTCCGTGTTTTTTATTTTATAAATAATTGCCGCTCTCGTTGGAGTAACTTGTCTCGGGCCAAGTTAATGGACAGCTCGTTTCGCCGTGACGCCATTTTTCGGCTCCGTTAATCGAGTTAGCTGAACGGTGTTAGTTTTTTAATGAATTTGATCGGGCAATAATCGGGTCCGGTGTCTGCCGGTGGATTGCTGGAACTAGCTTTTAGCGACTTGTTTGTCCGGGGAGGATGACTCTAAAAAGAGATAGACCGATCTTCTCCGTTACGTCTCGGGGTCTATACGTCCCCCTGGAGCACATTTTAAATCCCATTCTTATTTGTCGAGCGTGATGGTTTTTAATAATTTATTCTTTTGTTACAGGACACCATGATGGATTGCGGGGGCGACGCGGGGGGCCTCGAGGACCTCGTTGACCTGGCCACCGACGTTGCGGATTCGTCTCCGACCATTCGAGGTAATTAAACCGAGCTTCCTGCGGAGCAGCGGCTTCCGCGAATCCCCGCTTCGCCTTGCTATTGTTTGGAACGAGGCGGGCACGATCGTTGGAACATTTTTCTTAATCAAGGACGAACGATGTCTGCGACAGACGGTGACTAATTTCTCGCGAGATCAACATTCCTACAAAGGATATCGTAGCAGCGATGCTGCGAAGTCTCGATCCCCCTTATAAACATCTTTATCGCGGAAACACTTCCCCAGAGCTTCGCGATAATTATCTCGCAACTACCCCATAGTTTCCCGGCGACGATTCCACACCGGCAATTGCCCCCGAATGTCGCAAGTTCCCCATTCTTTGCACGAGCGACCGCTATCTTCGAGCCGCTCGTAAACTCAGCCACGAGCTGCCGCACCCCCTCCCCCGGATCCCATTCCCCTCTAACTACTCTCTTGTCTCGCGGCCCCGTGCTGCTCCCCCCCCCCCCCTTCCAATGGTTCTACGCGTTTTATTTACCCGTTAATTAGATCGTCGACGGGGTCGGCATTAAGGGAGCATCCGGCGTGTAACTAGACCGAATAATCTTAAACAACGCGCGACGGCTCGCGGGAGTCGTCGAATAAACTGCGAATGGAATCGGCGCGAGTCTGATTCGTATTATTCCCGAGGGAATAATTATTTTCGCGTAATTATTTAGGCCCTTTGCCACCGTGTTTCGCAACGTTTCATCGAATCATCGAAACTATCGGCGATCAGTGAGTAGAGTTCGGTAATGGAAAATCGCCGGGCTGCGAGAGCAAAGGGGAAATAGTGTTTACGGATACCGAGTCGTTTCGAGGGGGCGCGGAGGGATTCCTGGCGGTAATCTTGATCGTGATCGGGCAACGAGGGTAATCGAGGCTTTACGAGATTATGCGGCGACTGCAGAGTCGGCCCGCTGGTTCAATGGTCGGAGAGCGGTTCCACGAGTGTCTGGGACGATTAATTAGAATTAGGGTGTCTCTCGATCGTACGCGAGCCGCGATTTGTCGCGCCGCGACGAATCCGTGCTCGTCGCGCGAATGTTAACCCCCTCGACGAGCTAGTAGGATAGAAAAATTAATCGTGGACAATTTTTCATGACGCATATTTCCTTGTGATTTTCCCGTCCAAGATTGGACGGAGAAGAATTAATTCGGTGTATTAATCGAGTTAATTTTGATTCGATAAATTAATTAGAAATATTATTCGACTCTATCCGAATGACGGCTAACTGTGATTGGGGAGCAACGTTCTCGGATGAGACGGGACGTAGGAAATAGTTGGACATTTTACGGGGTTGCCGTGGAGAAACAGCTTCCGTGTTCCATGCGCGGAGTCAATGCTCCTCGATTCGCCGTCGAGGGGAGGAGAAACCGCGTGAAAGGGGGATGGGCCGTGCGGGGAGAAAAAAATATCGTAAAGAGAGAAGGAGAAATAACGGTGGAAAGAGAGGAAGAAAACGAAGCAATTTCTCGGGGCGGGACGATCCCGGGCGCGAGTGTGTCTCGGCTGTCAGGCGAGATCGTTCGGGATCCATGTAATTACGTCCTTCGGGATCGGCCGATGACTTCACGACAAAGTATACCCTCTCGGTTTTACCACTTTATAATCAACGAGCTCGCATTCTCCCTCCCTCCCTCCCTCCCTCCCTCCCCCGTCCCGTGGTCCCACGGTGTCCGTTCGAACGCGTACCGTAATCGCTCCTAATTACCCGGTCCTCCTGTCTCTCTTTCTCTGTTTCGCTTAACGCCGAAGAGTTCCCACCCCGGGCAACGCGCAAACTTTCGGTCACGCGAGCCCGCATGATCCACGGGTGTACCGCGCGGGGCACCATAGAATTCAGCCTCCCCTCAGGACTTCACGGGAACCACCGTGAAACGCGTGCGTGACCGCACGCACCCTGTATCGCGGTTCCCTCGAATTCTTTTTATTTTATAGGATTTTTATGTTCCTCGCCTCCAGTCGCTTTTAATTGGTTGCTCGGGGATCGATTCCGTCGCGGTCGGTCATTATCCTCGACCACCGTGATGACCGACGATTGTCTTGAATGTCTTTTTTTATACCCGGCAAGATTCTGGCCCTCGATGCGCGTTCATTAGCGAACTCGAAGTTAGAAAGCTAGAATCGAAGAAATATTAGTCGAGCTCTTTTCTATTAACCCTTTGCATAAAAGGAGTCGTATTGCGAGGGGTTAGGAACATTTCGATTCTTTTAACAAATCGTTTGACGAATAAACTTCCGATCTTCGTACGATTTGAAAGGCGCGACTTCTTTCATTCTGAGAATTTTATTACAAAATATCTTACGTCAATCCGTACAATGACGTAGGAAATACGCGGCATCGTCGCTCGTCAAGGGGTTGAAGGTAGAATCGGGATTTACGGAGACGCGGAAAATGGATTCTTCGTGTCCCGATACGACGACTGAAGGAGCAGTGGGTGGTTGGTTTCCCGTAAGAGGATCGGGATGAATTCTTTATAGGATTGCTTAGGGGTTTTTATGAGACCTCCTTTAGCCGAGGTTGTTACCACGACGGAGAGTTGAAGAATTGATGTCATCTAACCGGTCTGTACCTCTCTCAAAGTAGCATCGCGGCGAACGCTGAATCTCGGTGGAAAATCCGAGCGTGGAAAATTCCGGATGGGGAGATGCTTGAATTCTTTAAAACTTCTTTGGAACTCGGCCGTACTCTTCGTGGAACATTATATTAGCGAAACTCGAACAGAGTCGCGCGAGTACGGTACTCTTTTACCATTCGCCGAAAGAAACCTTCGAAAACGCTTCCTCTATAAACCATAAAGCTGAGAGGGGGTGGTTTCCGGAGGACGATCGAGGAAATTACAGGGAAGCTACAGGATCGTCAAAAATAGATCCAAGGAGAGAGAGGGAGAGAGAGCGAGAGTTCACGGCGGCGAACAGCATTGATATTTCAGTAACGTCGGTCGGCAACGAGAGGGAGGGAGAGGGAGAGAGAGAGAGAGTCCCGGCACCGCGAGGAAATATCCTCGTAAAATGTTATTCCCCGGCATCCATAAGGAGAGCTGACGCGGAAGCTTCTTACGCGTCTCGCAAGAGCGTCTGCGAGGATCGATCGCGAGATTACATAAAAGTCGGGTACGGAATAAATCCTGCGGGAACATCTTCCGCGAGAATCGGCGAATCGATCGCGAGTATCTCTCGGCCGTGGTGGGGGATGTTTGGCCCGGAAAGAGATTTATAGATCGTAAATCGGCGTCGGTCGTGTCCCCCTTTCCCTTGGCCGTCGTCGTCGTCGTCGTCGTCGTCGCCGCGCGTCGTTCCGGGCGCTGCGTCGCGCGATATTCCTCGGAAGATTGAAACTGGGAATTGTTAGAGACTGCGGCAATTACCATATAAAATTCATATTTCAAAAAAAAGCGGAGGGCAGGGGAGAGGGAGAGGAGAGGCCGGGCTTCCGGACCGGCCGAAAGCGGAAAGTTATTTTCCCCGGGCGCGTGATTAATGGTAACGACCCACAAAACTTTAATGAATCCCACGGACCTTCGGGAGAGCCCGGAGCCTCGTTATCGGCTGTCTCGGCTCGATTCCGTTCGCGATCGCTGCCTTAACGAGCCGGTGATCGAGTTTCGGTCTTTATTTATTAGCCCGTTAATCGACGGTCCTCCGCGCGGTTCCTTAATTATGTTTACACACCGAAAAAACTTTGTAGCGGGGGGGACTCGCGTGCCGAATCGATGTCGTTATCTCGCGATTCATCTTTAATTCCGCTTTTTATCGCGCCGTCCCGAGGAGAGAGAGAGAGAGAGAGAGAGCTGTTTCTGATTCGATCGCTGTTTTAACACGGGTCGGCGAAACGGAGTGCTGTGTTCCTCTCTCTCACGCGCGCGCGCGCGCGCTGCCAACCGGATGGGGAGTCCAGAGAATCCGAGGAGAGTTTAACTTCGTTCCCGACAGCGCCAACTTAATAGAACTTCGGAGGAGGAGGGGAGGGGGGGGGGGGGAGAAACTTTCCGGCTAATTCGCCCTTTATCGAAGCAAGAAACTGAAATGAAACTTCTGCCGCCGATGGAGCTGCTCTTCATCTTTCATTCCGGGGACGTTCGCTCCATCCACGCGTCTCGCGAATTGCATTAGCCTCCGCGGAAGGGGCGGCTGACGCGCGGGGAATCTACCGGTGACAAGATGGCCCGCGGAACTTGTCTGTGTTCGCGATGCCCCCTCGATGCTTCTTACTTTTCTGTCAACCTATCCGACAGGTTGTAAATGGCGCGAATAATTTCCAATTGATATTGATAATCAAATCGATAAATAATTATTATTTTTCTTCAATTTTTCCCATTGTATGATAACATGTCTTCGGTTAATGTTTTGAAGACGCCATAGTTTGCGAGGTTATTCTAATACGAACAACTGTCCATACCTCGATAAAAAGTTCTGTCGTCTTAATGTGAAAAAATGTTCCTCCAAGCTGTTCTTACGATCGTAAAATTCCTAATCATTGGGAGCGTAACGACAATGGCACGGCAAGGGGTTAATCAGATTGAAAAAGCTCATGGTCGACGCGAGGACAGTGTACTCGCCGTTGATCGTGCATGGGAAATTGGGTCGATGCTATTTAGAGAAGCGATCGTCGCGATTCCCAGGAGACTCGGAACGAGAGAGAGAGAGAGAGAGGGAGAGAGAGAAGGGCTGGGGTGATGAAAAAAGGGCGACACCCTTCCTGATGAAAAGAAACGTTTCCTGGGATTTCTGCGCATCCCACGAAGGGCATGCGAACACCGGAGGCGAGAAGGGGATCCGGAGGATGAGACGATGTTCCCCGTGAAAGCGACCAAATTTCCCATATTCCACGGGAAACTCGATTATCCGTGTTTCCGGGGACAAAGGAACCGCGAGCAAACCTTTCTCGCGTATGCTCGTCGCTTTCGCGATTTCGTTGCTACTTAAGCAGCGGTTGCACGACGTTTAGGGACAACTTGGCAGTCCCCGTGAGTTCTGTATAAATAAGTTTTATGACGAAGTGCGCCGGCCAGAAGGTGCTAGCGGCGGCGGCGATTCGCCGTGATGCCTGTCGAACAGAAATAGATCGAGCGACCGTGATCTCACCCCGTGCTCGTAAACTCTTCTAAATGGAAATCGTTCATCCTGTTGCTGGACCGCCGCAAGTGCTATTGTTCGTGCCAGCATTGTTAGGCGAATCGAAACTGCAACTAAAATTCCGTAGGAATTCTCGTAGATCGTCAAATGAATTGCTCTACTTCCTCCGATTTTATCAAACAAACGGACATCGCGTTCTGGCCATCATTTTTTTGTCCGTGACGCGCTCCTAACCCTTTAAGGAAGCACGATTAATAGCCCCAGATTTTAGAACACCCGTGGAATATTGCGAGTGAGTTACTTGTGGTCTGCTCTTAATTAATCGCTGGCAGAGTGTCGCGGATGTTAACGAACGGGGAACGAGTGTTCCGCGGCGCTAAAGAAAAAGAAAGGGGGATGCCGGGGAAAGAGAAACGACGGAATCGGAAAGAAGCATGGCGGTGGATAAAGAACGTTGCGCGAGACAGGTGTAATGCGCTGGAGCAAGATAAGTGCGCGGAGAAACAAATGTAGGAAGAAACGTCGAGTTCATTGGGAGATGTTGCCAGCGAATTTAATTGGGAACACCGTTCGAGATTGCTGCAGTTAAATGGCGGAGGGAATTACTTCGGCGCTGAGAAATGAGATCCTCGCGCAACGAGACAACCTCTCTCTCTCTCTCTTATCGGTCTAGCACCGAGAGAAATAGAAAAATATTAATACCGTATGGTGTTCGCAAAATCAATTGTTTCCAATTCTGAGAATATAACTCTCTTGATATCGCTGGTCAAATGATCGAGACAATGTTTCGAGTCGATCGCCGTTCTAATTGTCGCAAGGGGATGCTCGAGGGTTCAAGGTGTGTACTGAGAGATCGTTTCCGGACGGTGGCCGTGGGACACCCTTCAAGCCCTTTAAATCGTTGACTAACCTAACCCAATCCGGGCCTCGGCCCGTCGTCGGAGAGCCCATAGAAAAGAAGACATTTAAATCTGGGTATCCCTGTGGGAACGTCCGGCGTCCACGTCCTGGGGGGTTGTCCTCCCGGGGGGGAAGAAAAACAATGAACTCGTTTCGGACTGGTCTCTCTCTCTCTCTCTCTCTCTCTCTCTCTCTCTCTCTCTCTTCTGGTGTCGACGGACGACGGGATAAAGAAAAAAAAGGGGCGCCTAATGTATAAAGCCTCTGAAAAAATGGCCTATCGTGAAAAAGTCGTCTGCTTCGCGAGGGGGAATATGGTCCCGTGGTATTCGACCGTTTCCTGGTGGTTTCTCGCCGACGGAGAGATCGCAATCGGGACTCGTTTGCCCCTTTGATAGTGAAATTAGGCGAGAGCCCCCTCTGCTATGATATTCGAGACGCGCGAGAGAACAATTCCGACCTGCTCCGACCGGGTCTCGTCAATGCTTCGACAGTTTAATCTCGATTTAAAAATGAGACAAGGGTTCTATATCTGTATTTTGCTAAATTCTACTCTAGTGAATTCTTGAAATTGCAACAAGCAAAGCAAAGCATTCGTGGTCCAATACCTTCGGAAATATTGGAAGACGTTCTAGTTTGTATGAAATAACATTTTGTACATTTTACCAAATTTGTAATTCCGTAGATGGCGGGTTGCTCGCGTTCGCTATACCGAGCGACCGATTTCCTTTTTCCGGCCAGAAATATTGGAAAGACATTTCGGGCTCGGCCGTGCCATTTGTTCGCGGCGTTTTCCAGAGAGAAGAATACCGAGCGGTATTCGAATCGCTACAAACGCCATTCGCCATTTCCGCGACCAAATGGAAGATTTAACTTCACCGAAGACACCTTCCCACCGTCCTGCCATTTATCAAACGCGGTATCCTTCATCGGCCAGGTAAATACTATATACATCCACGCAAACAGCATTTCCATAAGCGGACGCAAATTCTGTTTCCCAAACTACTATCCAAGCCCAACCAGCGGCGCGTCGTTACATAATTCATAACAAGAGCAGTCTCTTCCACGTTCAATCTCCCCTAGCGCCGCGCAGCTCCCCTCTCCGACCAAAAAATAATGGCTCCGAGCTTGCTGAAACTTCGCCGAAGAATCCCACCCTCTGTTTCCACCAACGGGTCTAGTCAATTTTGGGGGCCAACTCCCGTCCCGTGGCCCGCTGCTTTCCTCCGTTCCAATAACTGTCGAGACGAAGCACGAAAGACCTGACGTACCTTCAATTGATGGGACTTCTTGGTTTTCGCTTCCACGAAGTTCGGTTACGGCTTCCATGAACCGGCAAATTAAGCCCGTCCTCTTCCCCCCCTACCCCCGATTAAATCTTCATTCAATTAAGTCCGCGTACCGTCGCGTCCATCCGTCTTCGATGCATAACCAACAGGGTTTTGATTAATCGACCTTCCGGTCGCTCGGATATTGATGCGCTTCCGATGACCATTTGTTAATTCATTGATTAAGTCGTTATTGGGCCGGAGAGCGCGCGCCGTCCTCGTCTTCTTCTTCTTCTTCTTCTTCTTCTTTTTGTTCTTCTCCGGGGATGGTAAATCATGGGCCGATCGAACTGTTCCTTCTCGGAGGATATCCATCATGTTCCCACGAACAGGTACGCGAGCAAGGTAGCCCGGCTTCTCGGCGACCCTTGAGCACTCTCCCAGCCCCGAGAAGACTTAATTTCCTGGAGTCAGCAGCCCCTTTCGATCTCCGCAAGTCGCAACAAATTTCCTACGATGTTCCCATCGATTCCTGAAATATTACCCCATAAAGAATCACTTAATTGAACGTCCCTGATATTATCTACGACGTTCCCAGGTAAACTTCGGCAACTCTCTCCCTCTCTCTCTCTCACCCGCCGTGTCCCAGTTCTCACAGTTTCAGGGATGTTCGACGTCCACGAGTTTCGACCTACGGGTCCAGCGAACTTTCCTCGAACGGCCGAGGAAACATACCGTGAATCGTTAGCTTCCATTCAGGAAAGTTAATGATTTTACCTTATTCCCAGTTTTCACACGCTCCAAGTTCGGGCGGCTTGCAGTTTCGGAGAAAGTCGCTTTTCGCGCGTGGAAAAATTATGTCTGCGTTCTTCGAAGATTGTAAAACATATCTGGAAAATTTTCAATGGATTCATCTAATGGTCTGCATTGCAAAAATTTTCAAAGATGTTGTTTCTTATCGGTTGTAGATTTTTACGTCATTTTTAATATTTGAATGACTGTGGCTTCGAATAAAATCGCAGTTTTCGTATTAAAATATTATGTTGCTATTCCTTAAAGATTTCTGAATACAACCCTAAAATTGCAGATCGATACTGCCACTGCTTTTTTCTATAAAAATTCCCACAGCGTCCTATAGCTAAGAATATCTCTCTTAAAACTTTTCTCGATGTTCGAACCCCTATAATTTCATACGAAATCTCTATATTTGTATAGAAAAATTCAGGTTACATCTTAGAAGGCCTGTCAGAAGACCCCCAGAATTTGGAATCGATAGGTGGACGGGTATCGCGGGAAAAAATTCCCAAAGGTATTGGTTGCAGCCCCTCGGCTGGACGTGGACCATCGGTCCACAAAGTGTCGTTTAATTGAACACCCCCTGCGTCGGCATAATCCTCGCGGTTCCCATGAACAGGTAAGCTACTGGCCGTACCTGCCGCGCGACCCCTTCGTCCACGGTTCTCACAGGGGAGTGAAGCGTGCGTATCCACCGGCAGACGGCCGCCGAGCGCGAGAGAGCGAAAGAGAGAGAGGGAGAGAGAGAGAGAGGCTCGTGCGAAATTCGATGATTCGCAGGACGGATGATGGGGTGGGTAGCGACAGGTAGTTCCCATGGGAGGCTGCCGGCCAGGGATTCCCACAGGAGCGAGCGCGAAACCGGGCCACCGAGTCGAAACTGAATTCCGGTCCCGGCTGCTCTCGTCGCGGCCATTCTTTTTTTTCATCGTCGCTTTATCGCGAACACAGAGAAATCGGGTTCGTCTCACCTTTTCACGCGATCTGGTTCTTTCTGTCGCCATTCTACGCCGCGTGTCTCTCGCCGTTCCCCGACAGCGGGATACTCGTCACGGTGCCCTCCGCAATATGTACATACTCCTCTCTGGACGACACTCGTCCGGCAGAAATTCATGACGCGATCCTGCACCGTCGCTCTCTCGCAAAACTCGACTGGTTCTCGCTGCGAATCGTATCTGGAACGAGCCACGCTCACGTCGGAGATTAATGGCGACCCTTGCGACACCGTGACGCGATTTACGGCGTTTTATTTAACAAATTATGTCCCCGTCGCCGGGGTTGTCGGACTTCGGACTTCGGACTTCGAGGCGGACTCGAACCACCGATGGCACCGACCACGCGATTTACGATAGCCTCGGTATTATCACTTTTCGAATAACAGCGCTCGCGCATCGCTCAAGGTAGCACGATCAGGAATGCAGTCTCCGCCAAGCGCGCTTCGTTAAGATCCCGTGAAATTATTGAACCCGACAGGCAGGTGCAACGAGCATCGCCCGTTTAAACCATTCAAAGGTGCGTCGTTCTTAAATTTCTTCCGCGGCTCGTTCCCTCTTTCGCTCTTTCGCTCTTTCCCTCTTTCGCTCGCCGAGCCACTTTCCGCAACATTTCCCATAGTTTTTGCCGAGCAAAACGCCAAGCCCGAAAACATCCTCGAGTCACACCCGACAAAGGCGTCCGCCGACCTGATTATCCGGCGAACAAGACAGTCGATCGATCCCGGCGATAACCGATCGACACGGAATCCATTTCATCCATTAAACTGTCTCGAAGAAAACGAACGAAGGGGTGGGAGGGAGGTAGAGAGAGAGAGAGAGATAGGGATCCCCCGATCGCAATTAAGCTCGCTTACCGTTATCGGACGCAATCGGCATACACAAATTGGTCTGCGCAGATGCGGCGGAGAGGTTGCTGACGTTGTTGGGCGTGGACGAGGAGTACGAGGACCTGTTGTCTTCCTCGGAGGACGAGGGAGTGGAGCTGGACGAGCTGGAGGATGACGAGGAGGAGCTGGAGAACACGAGGCTGCTGCACCAGCTGGCGGCGTCTTTGGCAGCGGAGTTGAAGCAGTCCCATCATCAGAAGCAGAACTCTTCGGCGAGGCTGTCGGCGAGGAGTCCTCGCGACAGGGACCGGATGGACCTCGAGTCCAGCTATCTGGAGCACGACTGCCTGGAGGAGGATCGGGACGAGCGGGATGCCGAGGAGACGGCCTACCACGAAGAGATACCGGAGAAGTGGCAGCGCTCCTCGAGTTCCCGGGGCAAGCAGGGGCTGCTCAGGGAGTCGATGGAGTGTCTGGACCGTCGCCTGAGGATGGAGGACGATCTGGAGGACTCCAGGAGCCAGGAACAGGTCCCGGCGTCCTGGGGTGCCGGCTGGGACGCCTGCGCCTCCGAAGCTCTCAGATACCTCGTCGAGGACGAAGGCCTGCCGCCCCATCATCCCACGGTCCTCGCCATGAAGGACCATCTGGAGATGCAGAGGGGACGCGCTTTCGCTCAGTACACCGCGTAAACACCGTCGATCTACGATCCCATCGCTATTTTTTTCACCAGTCCGCCTGGCCCCGTAGATCGGCCCGAACCGCTTCTAGACGGAGGATAGCTGTACCAAGAGTCCCTGCTGGCTAGCCTGATTCTTGGCTGCCCTGTGCCACCTGCCGCGGTATTTTCCGAGAGAGTGCGAACTTGGGACTTTTCTGTTTCGATGACTGCGTTCCGCGTTCTGCCAACGCGGCAGATCGTTGTCGTTGTCGTTTGTCATAGATCTACGAAATCTGCAGTCGGTTCTCTTGATTCTTAAACCTTCGTTGTCTTTTCTAACAGAAGCGTAGCTTTAGCGTGAACTTTCCTCTCGACAATTATTGCCAGCTCCATTGTTCCTTACAGAAGCACCTGCCGAGTCTCTGGAACAACTTCGCTTCTGTTCTCGTCGCATTTTTCTATGATTTCTGTGCCTACGGATCAATTCTGCGAGAAAAGATGGCGATGCAAAGGTAGCAGGTTTCGCTGTTCAAGCAAATCGTTTCGTACTAGATCCGACGAATGTTAAAGGCTCCCCGGGATCCCGCGATTCCACGGGATCCGAGCACTAAATGGCGGACGAGCCCGGTTTCCAATTGCGGATCAGGCTCGGACGATTTCCGTTCGTCCACCGAATCAACCTCCTTCCATCGTTTTGTTTCCCCTCCGACAAAGCGAAGCCGCCTTTTCATTGTTCTCCTCCCCATAGCCGCGCGATGCGTTTCTTTTTTCTTCTCGTCCTCCCTTCGTTCTCTTCTCTCTCTCTATCCCGTTTCGTTTCGTTTCGTTTCTTTCAACGTTCCCACTTTTATGTATCGTCGTCGTTAACGCTATCAATAATCGTCGTTGCTACACAATTAGCATTTATCGTTCTTTTTAATTATCCATTATTTATTTTTACAATTATCGCGATAGGATTAAGGGATCCCCCGGATCGATTTCTCGCGTCTCGCGTCTCGCACTCGCTCTCGATCATCCATCCATTGGTCGTTTTCGGGGAACGCGCGAACAGCCGATGGAAAACGATGGAAACGCGCGGACGGTTCATACGCTGGATCGATATGAACGTGGGGGGATGGGCTCTCCTATTCCGGCTAAATTAATTCCACACGAGGGCTGTAGATCCTGCGAAAGTACGCGTATCTCTGGCATATTTCGGAAACGATCCGGAACGTCTCGAACGTGTATATTCTTTTTAATCGGTCTCCGTGGATACCCACTGTATTCTTTCTCCCGGCGTTCGGAGACTTTCTAAAATCTTCAACTCCCATCCCCTATGTAGCAAGATTTTCAACGGCGTTTCGATCCTTTCAGTTGCATTCTTATTATTCGGTAAGCCAGAGAAAGAAAGAGAGAGAATTAGTTTCAGAAGAAGGTGTCCACCGTTTCGAGGATAGCGATTGAAACGCTGGCACGCTGAAAGCAGGATTAAAGACACCCCTAGGAGAAATTCGTAGACTATTTTATCATAAGTGCGCGGAAGCTCGGCGCCGGTGGAAAATTATGCATTTAATTGCTGGGACCTCGCGCCGCGTTATGCTTGCGCCGAAATTACATTTTCCACCCCTCTACCCTAATCTTGATACCGAGCATTAAGTCGTAAACAAAATCCATGAACCCTTATATGGAACCTCAAAAGAGTTGATCTGTTATCCTCGATTCATCGGTATCGTGTATAATAAAATTTTGTTAAATAACTTATATAGTCTTATAAAAAAATGTCTGAGCGAAAATATCGAAAATAATTTCGCCGGTGTTTGTTTTCAAAATTGTCGGTCCAAAAGGTGGAATATTTAATAAAAATGAGAAATGGATCGCATAACGCGGCGCAGGGTTCGATGATCGACCGACCGGCGAATAGTATACGAAAAAATGTCGGATCCAGTGTCGCCGGAGCGAACGACGGAAAAAGAACCGTTTCAGCAATCGACGGCGCGCGACGATGGTTGATCGGCTAATTAGGCGCGCGGAGCTAATCGAATCCGGTAGATCTAGATAAGGAAAAAATCGTTTCTGGTGTATACGAGCGGTGTTCGGACGTCGACATTGGATCGATCGAGGAAATCTGGCGGGAGGATAGATCGCCGCGAGTGGTTCTTTGGGATCGACGAACGACCTCGATCGCGAATCACTCGCCGCCCAATCGAACCGAAAAACGTATCATTCTCTTTTTTGTGTGTGTTCCGGCAATGAGAATCGATCCCGCGATCGAAGGCGTTCGCGGTCCAATCAATCGGGATTCCTCGCGGGAATCGTTTCTAAACCGATCGACGAACGTCGCGCGGGATCGTCTCGATCGGATCCTCGTCCCTTGTACATATGTATGATATATCGTTTTAACTTATACACGACTATTGTTACTTTTACAATAAATCATTGTAGATAACATTGACCAGCAAATAAACGAGCGATAAGTTAATTTAATTCTTGGCTTGATCGATTCGACCCCCCCCCCCCCCCCTCCCCCCACAATCCGGACATTCCTCTTTCCGTATTCGTTTCGTCGACGGACCATTCTGTTCGGCACTTTAAATGATTAAAGCTGTTTGTTTCGACTTGCGTTTGCGAGACGAACGATCGATCCGGTGTATCGAGGCTCGGCCGTGCTCGTTGGTCCATTTTTCAGGTGATCTCTGGACTTCTGCCAGCTTCCATAGACGGATGGACGGAGCTCTCAGGATGATCAAAAATCAGGACCGAGGATGGAGGATCGAGGCGTTCGGAGTTACAGTTGTTCTTCGATTTTAGGTAAGAATTCTTTCTTTAATTAAATGATTACATGATATATTAAATACTGAACTAGATTGTGCGTCAAAGGCTCGTTTAACCGAAGAACTAACCTAATTATATCAACCCTTTGCGCAAATAAAGACTTTCATAACTAAATTACCATTTTTCTTAATAATCAATTTGATATTTGAAGGATTGGTAGAACGAGCACATTGCCAATAATCGAACCTTCCATTAGGAAAATACCTCGAAAATACCCTGAATCCTAAATCCTCGAGTTCCCCCATAGAAAATCTTTCCGAGATCGATCGTTTCAGCCACACACACACGATTCCAAGGATCCGAGAAACAACGCGCGAGCTTATGGCCGCCGCAGGGATCGTTTTCCCCGTTATTCAGGACAGGCTCAGCTGCGCGCAGGTTGACCTACGCGTCCCCTAGGCGTCTCCTACGCGCGGAGATCTATCGGGATCGAGGGGTTCTGGCATAGAGAAAAGGCGACCGATGCCGTGGGCCCTATCCGGGGCACGCGACCAGCTTCGAAGGGATCCCATGGGCAGCTTTATCGTGGCGGCGCGCGGCGGTTCGCCTCGGGGATCTCTACGCCAATGGGGCATCTGGTGTCGGCTCGTAGCACATGCCATGCATCTGCTCCGTCGAGGTACTTTTGTTGTCTTCGACGTTCGTCCGGCGAAAATAAGTCGAGGCTGCTGTTACCAAGGGAATCTACGCGCTTTCGTTAGCCGCCGCCACGCTGGATCGTCGACCGTCGACGATCTATCCCGGTCCTACGGTCCTACGGTCCTACGGTCCTACAATGTGGCACAAGTAATTGCCGATCACTTTGTCGTAGGCCGCCCGATGCTAATCTGTTCGAGTTCCTCCTGGATAGATCGATCGATTGGCGATCCGATCGATGTTATCCTCTTTTAGGGGATGATGAAGGACGCTGTGGTATATGCGGGTCGCTATGATAGAATGTTATATTGTATAGTCTACAATGTGCGTCGATGAGCAAGGTTCTTCGTTTTTGCTGCTTTAACACATTCCGTGCCACGTGTACCACTGGTGATACAAGGTACTCAAATGTCTTTTTTTGATTTGACGTCAAATGATTTTTAAAGCGTCGATTCATCAGAATGAAAAGTCGACGTAAATACAGCTCTAATAGTTTCAATCTCCCCTCTTCCAATTTTCTTGGCATCATTCGCCTCCCTATCCTGCCCAGTCTTCTTCTCTCTCCAAGAAATAACACTTCAATTAATCGCGAGATGCAAAGCTTTCTACTTAATTGAAATTTGTCTCGTCGATGCCGCGAGAGGCAACCTGGCCAACCGATTTCATCATCGACTGCTCCGTTAATCCCGTACGCGGTCGGATCTCTAATCATCCCCGGAACATCCTGCCGGGTGTTTCGACGCCAGCTTTTTTGCCGGGGCCCCCCGAAATCGTTTCGATTTTTTCGGCGGCCCTGCACCGTTGTTGCGGGGCCCCCCGACCGTTGGTGTTGGTGGTGGTGGGGGTGGGGGTCGAAGGGGAGGGAGAACAGCTGTTCCCCCGAACCGTCAGGTGGTATCCCCGATGCTCGTCAGCTGCGGGGGTGAGAACACGAAAAAAGGGTTGGGAGCACAGAGAGGAGAATCGCGTTGCACGCGCGACCGAATTCCCCGGGACCGGTCGATCGGAAAAATCGAGACACCAATATTCCTGGGACCGAAATTCCGTCGGGGCTCCGTAGGATCCACCGTACGACCGCCGCCGAGGCAACTCTGTAACGGCGCGTGGACGGTTTTTGGGGCGTTCCTTGGGTTTAATCGAATTTTTCTGGTCGGCTGGAAAAATTCGTCCGGCCTTAAGAGAATGCGGTCGGTTCTGACACGAACATTTTGGAGATTCAATAAAAGGGATCTATTTAAATTGATTTCCATTGACAGATGGAAACCCCCAACTGTTTAAAAAAATGTTTTGAATTCGATGGAAATGAAAGCGCTCGCCAAAGACCTTACCCCGTAATAACGGGGTGCCTTGTTTCCACGAGAAAGAAAGTTACTCCGTCGAGAAGTTTTCGCATCGCTCCATTTTCCAGAAAACACGGCGGAAGTTGCAAAAGGGAGCTTCCCGTCGAGAGCAAGTTCGCGGAACTCCCGGGCACCGCCGCGCCGCGCCGCGCCGCGCGAGTAAATTATTCTCTCCCCGCCTCCCGGAAACTGAAGTATCAATCTCTCGAGCGTTCGCTATTGAACCGTCAACATCCATTTTAACTCGCAACAAAGTTAGAATCAACAGCCAGAACGAACGATTCCCGGACAGCAGGCTGGCAGGAAAAGTTGATCAGTATGCAGCCAGCGTGGATCCCGGCTTCCTTCGCGAAGCGGAGGCCCGATTCGTCGAATCGAAAGGGAGCGCACGAAAGTTGTCGATGTTGCAACCGATATAGGGCCGGAGAGGGGAGGAGGGGGGCTTCGCTCTGCCTAATTAATTCGGACCGGAGTCTCGGGACCCGCGACAGTTTTTCGGGTCCCGTCGCCGGTGTCGTCGCCGAGAGAGACCCGGCGGACGGATAGAGCCGAGGGTCGCGAGGAGGATAGGGCGACCGGTTTCACGGATTCAACTTTTCTGTCGAATCTTCTTATCGGTACCTGTCCGGACGATTTATTCTCCTGCAACCTTTATCGCCGAGCATCGACGCGCGCGCGCGGCCGATTCGCCGTCCAAAGAAATTGAATGAAACTGGTTTCCGTGGAATTTCGAGTTGAAGGGTCCTCGCCGAGCTAACGGAAACGGACCCGGCGGTGGTTGCTGACGATGAATAAAGCATTCAACCACCGCCGGCCAACCGTGTTGCTGCGCTTCGATCGATTCTTCCTGCTACCGATTTTTGCGCCACAGATCACGTATCGTGCTTTTCTCGTACGAACTCTTGTCACCGACCCGCAGATGTTTCCCCCACTTTGCAATCTTGTACGCAACGTTGCTGCATTCCGTTCGCGACGCCACGCGATCATACGTGGCAGATGCTATCGCGAATTTCATCTTCGACGAACATGTCAATGAATTTGTTGTCTTTTCTTTGTTTCCTTGCTCTTTAGATTTTACGGGGTACAGCGAACGGTGAAACGAATTGTGAAATATAATGGACAGAGTCTATCGTCAATTTGTACTTTCTATGTTGCCACGGCAGGCCCTTTGTTCCGGCTCCCTTCTATCGAAGGCAACTGTGCGGCCAAGGTGTTCAGCACGAGTCTGTCCCTAATCAAGGATCAGTGTTTCCTGGCAGATGTTTCTGATTTTCCGAAACGGAGGCCCCCGCCCTTCCCTCCCCATCCCTGCCATCTCAATATCAGCTTTCTCCTCCGCGTTATCTCGTCCTAAGATCCCCTTTGAAAAAATTTCTAGAAAAATCGACTAATTAAAAAAACTATTCAACAATTTACTAAACAATTCTCTAAATAATCCAATATAAATTTATGGTCCGAATCGTAACAGACGTATCTTGGAATTCGCGAGAATATTCATTTCCTCCTGCGCGCGTTCGTTCGAGTTTGCTGTCACCGCAGAAAATGAAATGGAGATTCGATACAGCGATTAATTGGCGGATTTAATCGAGAGTTAATTCAGAAACGCGACCACCGAAGTGGAAAGGTGGCCCAGGCTCTCCGCGGCCATGGCCGGTAAAAGCCGGCAGATGTATACTTCCGGCAGCTGTAAGAGCGGTGTCGTGCGCCTTTATGCTGCACGCGCCGATTGGCCATTAAAGAATAGACGCAGCTGGGGGATTCGATGATTTACAGCGGAATCAATTGATGCCTGACCGATCGATGAGAGAGAAAAATCGATACCAAGCTCTGCCGCAACGTGTTCACCACCGTTAGCGAACGTACAAAAACCTTTTCGTAACCATTTTTATAAATTTTTTAAATCCTCCGTACCATCTTTTCCATCGATTTCACAAATCGATCGTTTTTCAAGATATCGATATTTTCGAAATGTTCCTCTAATCGTTCCATTCACACTTTGAAAAATTGTTGTCAGCTTAATCGATTCGCGTTTACTTTTTCGGTTCCGGGCTTGAAACGTACGATCCGGCGAGGAACGGCCAAAATAATATCGTCTGTTGTTCGACGCTAAATGGTTTAATAAAGTTTGCAACGGGAACGGGGACGGGGACGGGGCCTCGAGCGTTGAAAAATTCATGCGATACAGTTTCGTGTACGCGAGAGCAACGATACGCAGTTTTTATCACGGCGAAACACCGACCGCGTCGAACTTGCGCGACCGTGTGTGCACGTGTTTTTTCTTTTTTTTTTTTTTATTTATTGAATGCCTTGCAACTCGTTGCACATGTTGGAACCATCTGTCGCCGGGCACGAAACTTTTCACTTTCGTAGTTACGGCCCGCGAGACTTTTATTGTCTGCGTACACGTCGCTGTTTCTGTTCCGGCAATTTTTATGCCGGCCAACTTTTTCGCCCCCCCCCCTCCTCCCCCCCGCCTCCTGCTCCTCCCCTCGCCTGCGAAAATGGACTTTCGAGTTTGCCCGGCTGATGGACGAATAATGTCGCCGCGCGACGATTTTCCGCTTTAACGTGCTGTAGGACGACGAAAACGATCCGGAAAAATTCGACGATCATTGTCCGATCGCGTTAACATAAAATCGTGGCTGGTTTAAAAAAATTCCGATTTGTCGTTCGACAAGCGATGCTTGGAATATTCGCAGCTTCTCTTTGACAACGTTTCGTCGTATTTTGTAAGAGTTGCATTCGACGCAAAGACATTCTATAGAATATTTTTCGAAACAGATTCATGCGGGAATATTTCACTTCGTCCCCTTGCATTGTAATACTTTGGTGCTGTTAACAACGTGGACACCGCGCGCGTAGGTAAACGAAGCGGAATTGATTCGAACGATTAGGGGAGAGGTGATCCTCGGAAGATCCGGGCGCATTGTGCGCGGCAACAAACCTTGTCCCTGTCCAAACTATTCCACGCCGTAATTCGAGCGATTCTATCTCTCGTCTGCATCGACGTGCCACAATTCTCGGACGTGGCAATTCAGCCAATTTACTCGATTCCTTCGACGTTCCACAATGGGTCGCCAGGAGACCCCGTTCGCGGCCTCGATGGACGGCGGAATGCAGACAGTTCCAGGCTCGCGGGGGCCTATTTTCGCTTCCACTCTCTAATCTTCCAAATAATATCCTGAAACCGCCAAACGAAATCTCGCCGCCATTTCCAGCCATTTCATTTAATTCCTCCAAACCTCCCATAAAATCGGCATCGCATTCCAGAATTTCCATGGCGTCTACTGGTCACAATATTAATATAATAATAACGTCACTGCATTTTCTGTACTAGAAATTAAATATGGAGAAAATTCATTATCATATCTGGTTAGTTTAAAAAATTAAAAATGGGTTATCGATATCTCAAAACTGTTTTAATTCTTGTACTATTTTAAAATGATTTTCATATAATTTTATTGTGTTCCAATGTGTAATTTGAAAAATCCTACACTCTTCCACAGCTAAGATGAAACTTCTGTTTGCTAAAAAGCGTACCGTCTCCGTCGTTCTCGCGACTCATTCAGCGAGCAAACTGGCAGAGATCCTTGCTCGGGGGATCCTTTCGAGGATGCTGTATCTCGCCAGCCGATAACGGAAAAAGTAAAACTCGGAGGAAATCTGCGGGGTGTCGATTCGCCGGAGCAACAATCGCGAGCGAAATCTCGTTAGAATCCGTAGAAATCTCGTCGCTTTCCTTTCGACACCGGATTCCAATCGCCGTCCTCCGCTCCATTGTCTTCCACTTTCCCCGAACCGGCAACATATAATAAATGTCTTCCCGGAGGAATTTCATCGGCCGCGAAACATCGCGGAGCTAGCGACGTGTGGCGACACGATTGATGCGGCTCTCCGTTAAGTGTTTCTCTGCCGGGCCTCGTCACTGGGTTAAACCAGATGGCAATTAACGTCGATTTGTCGATAACTCGCTTGCATAACTGCATTCACGTGCGGCTACAATGCAGATGCGGAGACAACGAGCTCCGCAGACACTTTAATTAAAGTCGCCGATATTCAGCACGCCCTGCTAATTAAACTGCCTCTCCGCTCCTCTCTCTCTCTCTCTCTCTCTCAACAATCGAGCTGCCTAGAAAGGTAACGCGACGATATCGAAGTTAGGACAGCTATACGGTCGGGCCGTATTCGCCGTGTTCTAAGAATTAATGCCACGAGACGCCGCTACGACCGCGGAAATTATTATATTGTCTTTTAAACGTCCGCCAACAGACGCTTCGCCTATCTGCATAATCCTATTTCCATAAGCTTATCCCCGGCGTGTTAATTCGCTTCATTACATCCGAGAGAAACCCTTTACGTATTCAGCCTCTTAGCTCTCTTAATACTCTTTACTCTTTACTCTTTACTCTTGTGCCATCGCATCGGACGATGATAGTAATTTCGATCGCCTTCTTCGTTCGCGCGAACATTTTCTTGCTTTACTTGCTCGGAATCGCTCGTTCCAGAAGAAATCGAAACAGAACATCAAATAATGTAGTTAAGAGACCATGATGCGGTACATCGTGCTCGGTTATATTCCCACAACATTCCGGGCTATCGTAGCAAAATTGTCCGGCGATATGCTCGCTGATATAACGCCGTAAATGGACGCGACCGAAGTGCCTCTTCGATAATTCGTTCCGGCCGGCTACTTCGCAAGAAATTATGTACATAGTCTCTTGAAATCAATAAGCTAGGAGCTGATCGATGCTCCTAGCGATTTCTAAATAAAACTGCCTCGCATCCTATCGGCGGCTTTCTCGACGCCCTTACCTTTCTAGAAACCTGTAGAAATTTCTCTGGTATCCTCTTGAAAACTTTGCCCCTTGTAGAACAGTCCCAACACAGTATATAATATAAATCTATGTACATTCGAAATAAGTAGAAGAGAGATGAAAATTGCAGAGATTTCGAAAGTGGATGGAAGGAGTTTGGAAAATATGTTAACCCTTTGGGAAGCTATTCCGAGGGGTCGTCGGAGGGTCGCGTGGGGGTCCCGCGCGACAGGGTAGGCCGTAGCGTAGGGAAGGCAGGGATCGTTGGAGGTTTAAAAATCGTTGGCACGCGAGCACAGTGGCCGGAAGCGAACCCTCGGCACGGGGGAGAGACTACCGTCGAGGGTGCAAACCTGAAAGAGCCCAGTTCCCTGGCTCTGTCTCTCCCTTTCTTCCCCCTCGCCCTCGCCGTCCCGCGTCCCTCGCCGTCCCGCGTCCCGCGTCCCCCGCCGCGCGCAGCTCCTCCCTCGCCGAGAATCGGGACTCGGGGCCCACCGCCGCCGTTTTCCCCCCCATATGGCCGACACATGTGGGTTCCCCCATGGAGAGGAGGGGGAGCCGAGTTAATCGGGGAAACCAGCTGATGGTCGGCCGTCGCAGTCGCCCGTTTGTGTTGGCCTTCTTCAGTTACTCTTGGACCGTGCTGTGCTCCGAATCCGCTTTCGCGGCGTTCCATCGATCCAGCTCCGATTTCCACGATACCGTTCTTCTTCTCCGCGGGCATCGTCGTACTCCACCACCTCCTCCTCCTCCTCCTCCTACCACCTTCTTCTTCTCCTCCTCCTCCGCCGACTCCGACACCGTGAGAAACGACCTTAACCCGTTGGTTAATTGGATCAGGACCAGGGAACGAGCAGAGGAAGGGAGGAACAAGGAGGAGGAAGAAGAAGACGAAGACGAAGAGGACGCTCCTGATCGACGAGGTGGGTTCAATGATCCTATCTTCTCTGACCACGCTCTTCGAGATTTACCTCTACGCGTTTCGTCGTCGGCATTCTTCGTTTCGCAGCTTCCGTGATTCGGCATTCGGAGGCTGTGGTTCGATTCCACCGAGGGTGGTCCGCAATCCTTCATTTTCAAAGCTCGATTCGATCATTTTCGGAGCCTGCTCCGCGTCTTCGTGTTCTTGGCTCGGCATTCGCTAACTCTTCGCTCGGAATTCGAAACAACATTTCTCTTCACCTACATTACGCTATGCAAGAATTCTCAGCTTTGTTGCAAGGCTCTACAGTTTCTTCATTCGTTAGCAGTTCGCGACCCAGTTTCACTGTTTAACAGTTTTACGCCAGCTCGCCGAAGTGATTCGAATCGTTTAAACAAGATCCAGGGAAAAATCGACCGAAAATAGTGGCGCTGGAAACGTGGAATCCGTTTTCAAGGAAGCGTCCGAGGATTATTTCCATTAGCGAAATTCCGACTTCGTTCTCCTGTTTCAAAGCGTATCGCCGGAGCCCGAAATCGAGTGAAAAATGTTGTCGGCGGTGAACGAAAGTCTGCCCGAATCGCAATTAACAAGTTCAATCAGCGGATCGCCGATTGATCAATTGAAATGGAACAACGCTGGGGACAGGAAAAAATCCGAGCAACCTCCCTCCCTTTCCCCCTCTCCCTCTCTCTCTATATATATTTCGTTCGCTCCTTCTCTCTCTCTATCTCGCTTGCTCGGTAACGAATGGCAATTAGATTTTCAAGTGGAATTCACAGATGGTTAATCAAAAGCTCGCCGGGACGCGAAAAACAAACGCGCGCGACTTCCGATCGTGGGCCTAGGAGGGGGGCAGGGGAGGGCAGGGGGGCCGGCCCGAAGGCTTAACATGACAGAGCCAGTAATTGAGTTTCGAAGTTTAATTCGCGGAGCGTTAATCAAAAGCTTTCGGGGCCGAATAACTTGACGAATGGGAATTAAACGCGGGCGGAGAGCTAATCAAAACGTTGCGGGGGTTTGCGGGGGCGGTCGCGGGGATCCTTCTCAAGGAACTCGAATCAAAGATCGACAATTGAAAATCAAAGTTTCGCTCGCGTGTACACGAGTTAAAACCGCTATCGCGCGAGTCTCTCGCTCCCGCGTTCCATCGGTGGAGCTGGGAAACGCGTTAACTGAATTCGACAACCGAAACTTGCTCGGTCGGGTAAATTTTTAATAAATTCAAACTAGACGATAAGAAGATTACGTGTCTAGCTTGACGCGCGTTAGCCGGCTTAAGTATAGAAGCCGGCTAACAAGTTCTAATGAGAGCGGATTATCGCCGGAATAATTGAACGGTGAGCCGAAGAATCTTCGATCTACTTTGTAGGCGTGCTTGATGCATCGAATCGTTTCAACTTGGGACGCGATGAAAATTGCATCGAGGTAATTGGCGGTTCTAATTTCGCGTTACTGTATTTTTATCGCGACGGATTTGTCTGTCGTTTGGAGATGTATTTCAGATAACATTTTATCGAGGAAATAGACAAGACTAATTTTAATAGAATAACTTCTATGGGATAAAAAATATGCCATGCGTAGTAAATAATCGGCAATATTGTACTACAATAATTTCTCTTGAAATTGGAAAATTATTTCGCGGTGAATGGATGGGTTTGTAAAACCTACGGATAGTTGTTACAATTGTATGGAATGGCTCGTACGGTTTAAAAGTTCAATAAATTCGAGTAGACGCGCGCGGGCGGTGTTTTATTCTCGATCGGTCCGCAATAAAAATTTGCATCGAGCACCGACGCGCGTCGTCCCCGAAACTTCTCGTACAGAAGTTGCCGCGGCGGAGAGAGGGGCGGACGGCAATCTGAAGCGCGCACGTCCGCGAATTCCCGAAGAAGATAAATGTTTATCGTGCCTCCGGAGCGGAAGTGGAAAAAGTTAAAGTGGCCGGGGCGGTCGAGCCCGCGGAACTTACGCGTTCGGGTGGCCTGTGCTTAAACTTCACCACCCCCCCCCCCCCCCTTCCCCTCCGCCGCCGCCGCCACCGAACAGAAAATAGAAGACGGTAACCGGACTTTTTTTCCCAGCCATAAAAGTAGCAATTCCTGTATTACGAGCTCGTCAGAATTATTGTTCTCTTTCCTTTCCTCGCTGTTGAGAAGGAGGGGGGTAGAGTGGGGAGAGTGGGAGAGAAACTCGGCCAATATTTCCAGCGTAAAACAGGAGATTCCGAAGGACGTGGAAACCATCTAGAAACTACCCTCGTAAAATGCAATTCCCCGGGCGAGCCACCACTCTCCCCCGTTTCGCCGTTCCCTTCAAATAATTACTTGTTTGAAAACTTCCCCTCGGGGGTTGCTGTCTTTCGTTTCGCGGGAGGTGGCGCCATCTTGTATTAAAAATCTCGTCCCGCTTCCTTTTCTCTGCTCCCTCAATTTACAGAGGCGAGGAAAACAATGTTATCACGACGAAACAAATTCGTTTTGAGTGAAATTTTGTTGAATAAATCGTAGGCTCGCGCGAATTATTTCCTCTCGATTATTTAAGAAACGCTAGACGTGTTTCAAAACCCTATCGAATTCATCACAGAAAAAATTAATGCTTGTTTTAATTTTTCTGTAATTTAGATTGTAGAATCGATTTACGAGATAATTTCATCTTGATGAAATATTGGATAAATGATGTAACGATGATGCGATAAGATCGTTAACTGGACGAAGCTTGCGCGAAAGGAAATTCATTTTCATTCCAGCACTCATAAATCGTATTACACCCTTCGTTCGGGTTGTTTATTGCGCTCCCCGTTCGTTAGAGAGCGTACATTTGTACAAATTGATATTTTTTCAACGTAATTTACATAAAGGGGATTTAAATGGAGATTCATGGTCCGCTGTTAAGGGTTTTACGAGGCTCGCCATACAGGAAAAACTTTATTAATCTTTATTAAAGCTTTACGGCTCTGCGCGACTCTATGTATGTATACGTACGGGCGACGTTTCTGCCGACCGTAAGTGAAAGATAAATGTAACATTCTCTCTTGTTTCTTTTTTTATTATCGAAGCATACGAATAGGACGATTTAACTTTAGCATCGCGATATCCATTTCGGTGGAGAACGTTCTTACCTATAAAAAGAAATACTAAAAACTTTTACTGCAAATATCGTAAAGCCCCTCTGCCCCCCGCTCTTTTTTTTTCTACTCTTTACCGGCGCGAGTTAGCGTGCCGAATTTATGCCGCGCGAATAAAAATCGCGAAAAAGAACCGCTGCAAATCATTTGCTGCAAAAATACATGAAATTCTGATTCCCTGGAAAGGGGTTTATCGAGTCCATTATTTCTCGAGACACGAATTACTCGAGTATTTCTCACTTGGAAGTATTAAAAGCGAAATTTCGAAGAGCGAATAATAAAGGGGTGTTAAAATGATGTTAGAGATAAATCAAGCTTCTTTTAGAGGTCGAACGAGGAAGTTTCGAAGATCTGTATCGCGTTCGAAAATTCCGCGAGGCGGTATAATTTTCGGCGGGATGATTTCTGAAAGCCGTGAAACTAGGGTGGGTTTTCCGAGCGATCGGGCGAGGAGCCGACAATGAGTAGAATGGAGACAATGCCGGCGAAGTTTTCGAGTAAATGTAACACACACGGGGAGAGTCCTGTATTTTGGCCATTGAACCGCGCCGGAGTTGGCCGCGGTTGGCACGGGGGTGAATCTGGCGATGGGGGGATGGGAATCCTTAGTAACAGTGTAATGCCGAGTATTGATTTCGGGAGGGGGCTGGCTTTAGGCTTGTGTTACATGTGTATACACGGCGTCCTACAAACATCGGTCGACCGGAGCAAACGTTTCGAGATCGAGGACCGTGATTAAAGCCCGGGCTTTTCCAGCGTGTGTCGGCCGCACGAACGTGTGGGGGGCTCTTACCGAGGGACCGGAATCGGGACTAATTAGCGCGATAAGCGGAAAAATAAGGAATGCTGATTGGGATTTGTTTCGTCATTAATTGCGCCCTTGAAACGATACGCTCCTTTCGCCGAAGAGACTTTCGTTCCTCTCGTCCCCTTTGTCGGATGAATCGATGAGGCCGTGCGCGCCGTGGCGCTTTTGTCATTTCTGTAATTACCATTTAAGGATCGTCGCGAGTGATCCAAGGCAATTTGCTGATTTTTCTTGCGCTCCGATTTCGCGATGAACGAACAATGCTGCAACGCGCTTTCTACCTTTAACATTAAAGCATTTCAACGTCGAGAGCGTTTAAAGATTTTGGTTATAATTTTCCAGACCTGATTTTAATCTCAATATTGGAAGCATTGAATTCAGTATTTTATAGAGCCACAAATGTCGAGAAAAATTTTGCAGAATTAATTTTTATTTCGATTCCGAGATTTCGTTATCTAAGACTGTCCGAGTCGTAATTTTTTCAACAGAACGTGTTCGAAACCTTTTAGAAACTCTCTGTCCATTTAGTTGAGAACTTTGGGCGAGCCACGTCGGAAACAGTGAGACTTGGTCGGGTTAAGGGGTGGTTGACAATCAGTAATATCTTGCCGAGTGAATTTTAGCGGAAGCTCGGTCGTAAACCTACGGCTTGACGATTCGGAATCCCTCTGTTTGACTGGAACGATGCGTGTGCTACGGGGCTCGAGAGCTTTTTGTCGAACGGAGAATAAAGGGTTTAGCAAATGGAAGTATCGAGTTTTCGAAGCGGCTTGCTCGGCTGAACGGAGCACTTTTCGAAATAGAATATTCGGTCGAGACACTGCCGGCGGACAGAGTGTCACGGGAAAACCATGGAAGATTGAATTCTGATCATTGACGATCGCTGCGATCGTTTTCGAAATTGTTCACCGAGATATCGAGACGAATTCTAACTGCAATCGATTCGCACCACCAACGAAAGATAAAACATGTAAATAAAATCTTGCTGCGGATTTAATTCATGCAAAATACTGGAATTAAAAATCGAGGTTGGCTGATGCAAGAAAAATTTAGCTCTGTGAAAAAATGTTAAAATAGACGGTGTTTTTGGTGTAGTAAAAATGATGTTTTCGACTCACCCGGGTGTCGCCGGTTCTGATTTGGGCTCCGTGTGATATTTCAGATGATACCGGACACGGAAAGCGTCTGTCAGACTTCGGAAGCTGCGGTCAGGAGCACGGACGTGTATCAGAAGATTAAGAACACGCCGGAAGGGGAAGCGGCCTCGGTGACCGCGTGGAAGCGATATCAGCAACTGGTGGCGATCGTCGAGTCCAGGGGCGGAAAGTTCAACCGGAAGTCGATGATCGAAGCAATCTTTCGCGGAAACGATCTCGTCTACGCGAGCCACTGATCTCACAACGACCGGGACCATCGTATCTCGGATCTTTTGCAATCATCTACCAAAGCGCAGAGTCCTATTTTTTATTCTACGTAAGAATGTGGTGGCGTAGGAACGTTCTAATTTAAGGCCGATTCTCATTTATCCCAAAGAGTTCAATTTCGACGATCTTTGTTTCCCGGGGCTGCGGCCGCGTCTGCGAAGGCGAACAATGATCGATAGGAGATCTTACAGTCTGGTTAGATTTTTATACAAATGTTTATCTTCTATTTAAGCGAGCGCGATAGATACTTATCGAGTTTTCTCGAGCACGTAACACTCAATTATTGCAGACTCAGATTTTTACGATTCCGGTACGGCCGCTAATTCGTTCGACCGCTAATTTGCCGACGGCGCGATTATTATTATTCTTATCTTACGACGCTCGAATCGCTCTGTCGAAAGCAGAGAATCTAGATTTTAAGTTTTATAGAGCTGCCGAAGGCTCGCTTTTTCTTTTAATAACGAAACAGAGATTTTCGCGACGATTTCTTTACGATCATTGTCGCTCTCGGCCCTCTCAAGTGTCCATGATATCGAAAACACGGGATTTACAGACTCTGAAATTTAATAACTGCAATCTGTTCGGCGAGCCATACCCTTCGCGTCGACGACTGTATCAGCGAATGATTTTCTTTCGGCCGATCAGCCGGCGCGACGAAAAAAGCCTGGCGCGACGACGCAAGATCGATCCTGGATCGGCGAACAATTTGACAAGGATTGCGTCTCGGTCACGAGAGCCGGCCGATTGCGAAATCGTCGGCGATTATCCCGGCGCAGAAAAACCGGCCGATTTTATCCGGGACGAATTATCAGCGTTCATTAACTGCAACGATTCCCGTTTTTGTCGCGGCGCGGCGGACGAGTGCATTCCCGCGTGAATGCACGTTGCGCAACAATGTGCCCTCTTGCGTCCGCGTATGTATGTATACGTGTGAACGTGCGTGCGTGCGTGCTCGCGCTTGTACGCGGTCGAGTCCCCCCGTGGTTTTTGTCAAGAGGGGCCGCCGCGCGTCGAGCCGTTCCTACGCCACTGGCGTGCAATTAAAGAAACACACTGTGTTCCGTCTTGAAATAATATGTATTTCGGAGGCGGTCGCGTCGTCGCGCGTAACGTATCGGGTTCTTCTGCGATTAACGATGCCAAACCGTGTATTGCTAGTCAACGCGAGCGCAGTAAAACGCGCTGTACAATTTAATTAGTTAACGAAGCGACGATTAGAAGAGGGGAGAGAGAGAGCCCTATCGGAAGGGCGTGCGGTATTTAATCTCGACGAGAACGAAGCTCGCCCGTATCCAGGCCCGGAGGGAAAAACAACGAATGCCGATACTCTGTACACGTAATACGTAATAATTGCGGGGCTGTCAGCCAATAAGCAGGCTTTACGACCGCCTACGAACACGGCTCCGGTTCACTGAAACTAATTAAGCGACGTTCGAGTCAGTCGACAGAGATTCTAGAGCTTGTACACACCGCGTTGCTGCTATCTCTCTCTCTCTCTCTCTCTCTTGCTCTCCTCTCCCTCGTAGCTTTTGCAATCGCTCGATCGTTTATACCTCGTGCGTTTATAGCGCTCGCATGATTGTCCACAGCCAGATATGAAATTTCACGAAACGTCGAATTAATATCCGTCTCTCGAACGCGCTGCTCGGTCTTTCCGTTCTGCTCGGCTTGGTCGAGAGAGAGAGAGAGAGAGAGGGAGAGAGAGAGCATATTCGCACGAGGTCCGATAATTATTTATACGGAGATATTTTAGTTTTAAGAGGACCAGTAGCAGGAAATAAAGAGTTTTTTTTCGTATTCCTAATTAGTGGAGCTTTTCGATGGGACCTTTGGGACTTCGGGATTTGAGTGTGATTCTGGAAAGAAAAAGAGGAGATGTTAATGACACGTTTTAAATCGAGATATCGCAATTGGTCGTTCGCGGAACGGCGATGAATTTTAAAGGGTCGTTCCGCATCGATTTTAGATTGCTATCACGTGGAAATCTTTTCGTTTTCGAGAATTTTAATTGAAGCCTGAACAGCTCGCTTTGTAACAGGTTTATTCAGCTTTCAAGGAAAACATTAAAAAACCTTGATTTTAAATATACCTCGGTTATTTCATATCGATTTTGAAAAATCTTCCCGAAGGAATTTTTTTACATCCGAGGGCTCGGATGAAAGCTTGAACATCGCACTTTAAGATAGGTATATCGTCTTTGAAATAAAAAAATTTTAGATATAAAAAAATCGACAAATTCCGACTGCCTGTTCGAAGAACATTTCCTCGATTTTAAAGGGTTCCTTTGAATCCAGTTTAAGATGTCTTTCGGTGGATATTTTTTAACGTTATTATGCTTAAATTAAAGCTTGTTCATCGCACTATAAAATAGCTTAATTTTGGTTCCGGGTAAAAATTTTAAATCACGTCGAGAAATCGACGAATCCAGGTCGGTAGCTCGAAGTAAAGCGATGGGTTTTCCATCTGGTATCGCAGGGATAAAACAGGACACGCGTTGCCACATACACATGTATTTGCCGAATTAAATATTACCATACAAATATACAAGGTATATACAAAACGATCTCCATACAATACCGAAGTGGGGGAGGGGGGCGGGTGGGGCGCAAACGCTTACAAAAGATTCTCTTACGTAATAAAACCGGCGGAACGTAACCGCGGAAACAATAGGAGAGTATATTTTACAAATATTTTACACGTGCCCGCTCTCGCGTTCCTGTTTAGCGTTCGTCCGGTCCACGCGGATCGTAATTCGGCTCGTTGCGATTTCGATCCAGCGCCTCGTAACTCGTTCGCGCCGGTGACTTACTCTCGACCGAACTTCGTTTCCATTTTCCTGCTCCTTCTCCGCCGTTCGCGAATCTCTTGGCACGGTTTTCCGCGCGAATGCTCGCGCAGAATCGGCGGTTCCGCGTGAAAATGACCGCCGACAACCATCATCTAGCCGTGACTAGAACACTGAATAAAACGTGTTCCCCGCATTGTTCCGAGTAGAGTGCAGCAGCCCGATCGCGGCTTTCATCGCATTGACACGGCGCGATAGGGATCGCGGCTATTAAAAAGCCGCGGGAGAAGAATGATACCGACAATTGATTTAATTAATGACTTCTTCGCGAGCCGATGCGGTGCGTTCGCAGACTTTCCAATCCGACTGCTTCCGCGGCGGCGATAATTACGTAATTCCCGAGATCCGAGGAACCGCCGCGATTTCTCCCCAACTTTCCTAAAACGAAGCTTCTCCCATTTACAAGAACACTTTGTACAGGCTCTCCGGGGTCGTAGAAAAACAGAATTCTTAATTTTATAATCGGCTGCTCGCCCATTCCACCTCTACAAAGTGTTCCGCCATCTTAAACTACTCCAAAGATCTTACAAACTCTACGTATCAGTCGGTAATAGCTGAGATTGTTCAGAATTTTTCTGAACATTAACGACTACTGTATACAATAAATAGTTTACGAGTAGATTAGGATGGCAGAGTTGGCACTCTGTACAGATCCGAGCAGCCGAAGATTTCTTATTTCGTATGAACACTTTGTACAGTCTCTGTTATCGATCCTCTAATTCCGAAGAGTCCTACTTATTCGTTAATACCTCGGCGCGTTCTCTTCGGAACAATCTCTCTACCATCGTCAGCGACAAGCTAGCTCCGATTATTATTCAGATCCTCTATTCTCTCAAGCGGCAATATCCGTCGTCTCGCTCGCCGGGTTTTCCGAGCGCCCGGAGAACCCGGGGTCTATCCTCTAAAATCGTGAACGATCCTAAGAGCTTCGCTCCAGATCTTCATATAAACTCGGTGACGAAGATCTTCTTGAAGTCGGGCGCCGAGCCGCCGATGTCGTGTCTCCACAGCTCTCCGTTATCCAGGTAGCTGACACCGGTGTTCGTCAGGATGCTCTTCAGGCTGTCGATCGACAGATCGGGCAGCTTCCCGTCGACGGTCAGCTTGTCGAGGTCGTTCATCGAGAAACCAGGACCGATCCTCTTCTTCTTGAGGTGGTAGGACTGTATGCTAGGCTTGGTGTCCGGCGTCTGCTGCCGCTTGCTCCTCCTCTCGTCCTCCGGCCCGTGCTCGATGATCCTCGGCGTGAAAGATCGCATGTTGACCTTTACCTCGCCGCCGGTTCTCTTCGAGGGCAGCAGCTCCACCTGCAAAACAGCACGCTCTCACGATCCGCAATTCCGCAACGCGAAGAAAGGCCAATAAAGCGCCGAGCGATTTCAACGCTCGGGTCCTTCGGTCCTTTGCGGCCCAGGCCGCAGAGATACGCGGCCGTTTTGCGGCGATCGTGCCGCCGTTGCTCTCCTCTGCTTCGCGGGCGACCGACGCGCGGAAACCGCTTAGGCGTGGCCTTCGGGGGAGAGGGGGCGGGACGAGGAGCCGCGGAGAGAAACTTACACGATGGAAGATAGCTTTTAAACTTGAACCTAGGCCGAGACGATCGAGGGATCTCTCCCGGGATTACCGTGCCGGTTAACACCTTCCAAGTCCTCCTTTTCGTGCTGCTTTTATAGCCTCTCTTGTTGATCTCCTTAGCGGGTTAACGGTGTTTGTTGGATCGTGCTTGCTGGGATCGGAGCTTGGCGAAGCGGTGCATTCTTTTGGATAAAGGAATTCCCGATGCTAAATTCATGCTTGGTCTTTTTCTGCCACCAAAGTTACTTAGTAGTTTAAAAAATGATCAGCAGGTGAAAATTAGTTCGCAACGAGTCCCAATTTTTCCCCCCCAAGGTATTATTTACACGGTGATGTTCGCGATCGAAGATGATCGATGCTCAAGCTCTACTTACTATAGGTGCGTAACGCGTAGACTGCAGATCTCCGTTAATACAAATTAACCACGAATTTATGATCGGTGTTAGAGACGATCTACAGTCCAGTAATGATTAACAACATATAAAGGTGTACGTAATGATACCTTGGTTCCCTTACGTTGAAAATATTCGAAATCATCGTTCGCCACCGTGGTGACGGAGCAGCAGCTCCTGCTGCGGCTTCTGCAGGAGCTCATCGTGTCGAAATCACCGTTCTCGAGGTCGCAGCTCTCGTCGTCGGAAGTTTCGTAGCCGTCAGCTTCGTTCTGCGTTTCCTGCCTTTGGACAGTCTGCTGCGCCTCTTTCTTCGGCTCCAGCTTCTTCAAGTCGTACGTCCTCGAGTCGAGAAACGGTCGATGATACCTGAAAGCGTGAAAATTACAAATACATTTGCTATTCTAAGATTTTAGATTAATCTATCAAAAAAGAGTGCTCTTAATTCGTAGCAAATGATAATGAAGTGACACGGTTGTAGTAGCAATAAGAATTTTGAAAGGTCCGCGATCGTTTTATCGGCCGATACACTCGTTAATAGCAACTCCAGCTCACGATTGGCATCTAGCATGGTCGAAGCTCTGATTCCTCCTGAGAGCGACTCTAGGGTACCGAGGCTGCTCCTGCAGATTGTTATCCAATCCAATGATCAGACTCTCCAATCCCAGCACGCTCCTCGCGTGCCTCCTCGGAGGTTCCTCTCGAATCTCGTCCAAGCTCTTGGTGAACTTTCGCTTCGGACAGGGCTCGTCCAGCTGGACCAGATTCTCCATTTTCTGCCCGAAGACGTCCGTGCTGCCGATCTTCCACCGATTGCCGGTCAACTCCTGGAAGCTCTCGTTCGGTCGCGGCCGTTTGTTCAGCTGCTCTATCGCCGCCTTCTTCGTCGTCTCGACGACGCTCGGGTCCTGGCGCGGCTCGAACGTTGAACTGGTGAACGAAGAAAGCTCCGCCGGCAGGGACGCGTAATTGCCGTCCTCGTTCATCGATTGTGTCCGTGGATAGTGCTGGATGCCCATTGTGATCGTTCCGGTCTTTCCTGTAAATTGATCGGCCCGGTTAAGAAAGATGCTTCCAGCGTCGGAGTTAATCGACTTTAATAGACCGGCTTGCCGGATCGATTTAATTGATTCCTCCGCTTTAACCTTTAACGGCGGCGTACCCGGCCACTTTCTCCTCGCTCGGTTGGACCCGTTTCGCGGCTAGTCATTGTTTGCGTAAATATTTCAGAGACGTCCACGCAGAAGACGCTCGCGCGACGTCTCGCGTTTACTTTGCTCTAGATCTACTCTGCCATTTTATTGCCTACTATCTTCGTTTTATTTTTGCGCGACTATTTTCAATCGTTTTCATCTTATTTTCGTGCCGCCATTTTATTCGAAGTCAAATCGAGTTATGGCAATGGTAGAAAGTCGAAATGTGGGAAATAGAAGATGCTGAAATCTGGACCCCAGGATTTTCCATCAATGTTTTTGTAATGTGTATTAAAGGGTTGCTCGGAGACCCTATCGGGAACGGAACTCGCAGGGTGTTGTTTTCAAGGGCACGTCGCAATGAGTGCCGATCGAGGGATACCGCGATACCGTCGGACGTGACCGGAGATATCGATTTGCCAGTCGAACGGTGTCCCATTATTTAAGACGAGTTCTCGCAGATATCTCCGAGGAGAACTCTCCCCGTCCACGATTACCGTCCCACGAATTTCCTCGAGCGTGTTAAGCGGGTCGCGTGAGCCCCGCGATCAAAAATTCAGAGCATGCTCGCCAATCGGGAGTAGAGGTCGTCGAGGGAATCATGCTATTTCTTGTAAACACCGATCCGGGAAGGGAACTCTCTCCAAACAATAGTATCGTTCCGCGTGTCTTTGCTTGACGTCGATGTCTCTTGAAACGTTTCCATATCGTACACGAATTTTATTTCCGCCATTATGTCATCGATAATGAACGAACGGATTGCTGTGTCCATTTTTACAACGTGGACGAAAATCGATTCCATCGAACCAATTGGATCGTTATCTATTGAGCAGCCAATTGACGCTTGATAGGTAATGATGATTTCATTTAAGGGTGAGCAGTTTATTAATATTGGACTTTATTGACAAGGCGATGCGATTTATAATTTTACCAAGTGTATCTGAGTTTCGTGAACAGCAATTTAGAATTATTCCATGAATTTAGAATAAATTTTTCAATATTTGTTCTATAATAATTCTATTTATCTCCGTGGGACACTGTTCGATCCGCGAGAAGCATAAAAAAATCGTCCGTCAGTGTAACGGGTTAACAGAGTCCCGAAATAAAATATCGGCAACGGCGCCGACAGTTATCGAAACAAATGGCGTCGCCGTTAAACTATACGAGAGAGTCCCCTGGATGAACGATGCGTGTCGCAACAACATTGTTCGACGGAGATGCGCGTTCACGCCTCTGCGAATATCGATTGCGAATCGGGCAGGATTAATGGTGTAAGTATTTCTAAATGGCGAACGTATCGAATGGAAAGTATGCGCGGCGTTCGCCTCGCCGCGCCGCGGTCGGAACGAAATCCCTGGTTCGCGAAAAATTCTAGGGGACCGCGGGGTGGGAGAGGGAGCTCGCGCCGAAGGAATATGTTTGCGGTGGATACACCACCGGCATTATGCTAATAAACAGTTGCGGGCTCGGGGCTTTGTTGCACAAGAGGCGCGAGCGCTGCGCGCGCGAGCGAATACATTTTATATCGGATTTCTTTTTCCATGCATCGCGAAAACGCGATGAAAACGGAACGAGAGATTCCTGACTAGAAAATTACGGGGGATGCCTCGCGAAAACTGTAATCGAACCGTAGGGGCGATAAAGGTACCGGGCAAGCGTGTAATGAACGTAATTGCGGTAAGTGGCCGCTAGAAAATTGCTACAAAGTTGGAAAACAATTTTTGCAAGTGAAACGCGAAGGATAATCGCTGTTCTACGGCGAGTTACTCCTTTGCAAAGCTTAGAAATCGTATAGAACTCAACACCATGGATAATTCTATTAGCAGTGAAACGAGCGTGGAACAATTTATGAATTTCACTGGGGGCAATTAATAGAATAATGTAGAGTATATTGGAAGATAAGTGGGAACACGATCTCCAAGCGAACGGAGAAGAAGATATCTCCACGGCAACGGGCACGATAAATCTCGTTGTTCAACAGGTAATCAGCTATCGGGTGATTATCGAGGTCGATCCGAAGCAATTTTCTGAAGCGCGCTCGCGTTTCGGTGCATTCCTCGGCGAGAAAAACGATTACATGAATGAACGGAGGTGGGTCCGGTCTACTCGCCTCTGTTCTGATGGTTGTGCAACCGTCCGTAGAGGCTTCCGTTAGTCAAGGGGAACTTCAGGCCTTGGTTTAGGTTCAGCTGCAGCTTGTACTCGGCGTCCTGCTCGAAGTGTCGAAACTTGCCGTCTATGCCGCCTGCGAAAAGGAATCGGTGCTGGTGAATATTTCGTGAAATCGGCGAATTTCTCTCCCGTCTCTCTCTCTCTTGCGAAAAATTCGCGAGCCGCAGAGACTCTCCGGATTTAGGGTTCCGTCCCCCGGGCATCGCGCCGAAACGGAAACCCCTGCGGAATCCGGGCGCGCGGAGGGTACGCGGCGATTAATCCCGATTAATCCTCGAAGCGGAGAAATTAAAAATTCCATCAAACCGGACCAGATTAGCCGCGCGTTTCTCCGCGGAAAAAGCAACCGGTCGTAAGAGCGAAAGGGAAATTGGCACCGCCGCGCGATTCGAATCGGCGGATTAAACCCGCGGATTTGCATCTTCCAATTAAAGGCCGACCGCGAAAGAAGGGAAACTCGTCCTAAGGTTCTAATTGCCAACCACCATCGCCTGCGCCGATGTATAAATCGTCCCCGTGGTGCGGTTATGCAAATCTTGATTAATGACTCGTTAGACAGATGGCAGGCTCATTAAGGGAGAGAAAAAAAGACCGAGTGGCGAGAGTGAAGGGGAAATTAGCCGAGTAATTCGGGTCGTCGGGGAAATTGGAGTCGAGGTGTATCGCCACCGGAAAATCGTAGACCGCGGCAATTATAATTCGCGGTGGACGACGAGCGCGCGATCGGATCAACTCGATCCATATCCCCTTTGATCTACACCCCCCGTTAGGATGAGTCACGAGGTACGGCGAGGAATAATGTCAGGGCTGATGGAAAAACTAAATCGTACGAGTAAAAGGGAAACGATGCGGTGCGCGGTTACCGCGATTGCGAGACCGCGGCTTGTCGCCTAACTGATATTTCTCCTCGGCGATTACGCGTTGATGCATCTCGATAACCCGTTCCCACGCGTGCATTTTTCCATCCGCGAGTCGATGCCGTCCGCTTGTTGTGGAAATACCACGGAATCCTGTTTCTTCGATCGCGTTATCGGACTCGCGGCGCGAGACTCGCGAGACTCGCGAGACTCGCGAGACGCCGTTTTTCTGCGGTGATTGAACTTTCGTGCCGCGAAATATTAGACGATCCACGGGAGAGACGATGATGCGCTCGGGAAAGTTCGCGCGCCAACCCTGAACCCGAACAACCGTTACGACGAATGAGCTCTGTTCGGATCGAGTGTTATTTCGACTTGGAATGCATTGTATTTTCGCCGAGCGAAGTGCCGCGCCGAGACGCGTTGGAAAATTCGTCGGAAATTTTGCCGAGGTTTTCGCAATAAATTGTATCAGAAATGGATGATAATGAATATAGATGTTAGATGGGTTTAGATGACGTAAGCTCACCGTGAGACAATCTCCTCGCGTGATCCTGCTTCGAGTAAACTTTGGCCACGTAGCGGCAGAACATCTTGTCGAACAGCGCCAGGAAAACTGGTAGCAGAGTGTCTTTGACGAGAGGTAGCCACGTTGCGAGGTTCTGGGGTGTGCAGAAGTCCGTGAGGAGGCTCGGCTTGATCGATATCACCTGCGAAAGAGACCGCACGAATTTTCAACATTTTTATAGATAAACTTAGAGGAATCTAAATTGGAATTTAACCGCGATGAAAGACGGCAGAAACGAAATCGTCGCGCAGATCGCTGCTTCGCGGTACTCATCCTACACGAAATACCGCGAGCTCGCTCAGCAAGAAGCGGCAGGAGAAGAAAGGCTCGTTTTCGACCGGAAAACGCGCGCGAGAGGCTAACAATTTTCCCGGAGTCGCTGGAGCCATAAATGGGCCATAAAGAGTTTGTTGGTTGCGCGGCGCATCTGTCGATAATTCTTCGGAAGAAATCGTGTCGGGCACGAGTGCGAGCGACCGCTTTCCCCCCGGAGCGAAAATCGGCCGAATCGTGGAATGCAGCCTCGCGATACTCGCGTATCGCATGCCGCTAATTATTCGGTCCGCGAACGCGTCGATGGACAAGGGACGCGTGCGCCGCTGCCATTTCGCGCGGCATCGATGAGTCCCGATGGAGGGCAGAAAAGGAGAGCCGAGACAAAATATGGCGAACGAGGGAAACGTCGAAACACGGCGGCGGCGGCGGCGGCGGCGGGGTCTTACGTGGCCGCTTTACTTTCGATTTTAACGAGCCACGCGGCGAGCGGGAAATTTCCACAGTGAAAACTCGTCTCGGTCGCGCTTTCAAAAGCGCGCGATCAAGAGCGTTGCGCGTCGCGCGCCGCGCACGCGGATTTTTCTGCGAGTCTCCCTGCGGATTTGCGCTTTCCTCGAATCCTCCCGAAAGTCACGGTGGTTCGAGGACGAGCCCCGAAACGGAACAATGATTCAGCCGTTGCCGACACGCCGCGTCGATAGAAGCGTCTGATTAATTGGACTAGGAACGGCAGTCGCGGTTTGGAAACGATAGTTTCACTTTTCGAGTGGTCGCGGAACGGCCGCGCTTCCTTTTTTTCGATGCCCCCGCTGCTGCTTGGCTTTGTTTTTCAAACCCTGACCGATTCGTGCAATCTTTTGCGAAATGTGTAACACGCGATTAAATGTGGAAACGTTGAACACATGGCTCTCGCCGCGAGCGCGGACTCCCGGGTATAAATGAATCGTCCAGTTCATCCAGAGATTTACAGACCTGCCGACTTTTACGGCGCCTGGAGCGTCGCGATCGACAGCTTTTTATTTCCCCGTTCGACGATAATTATCGCGACTTCGCAACGTTTTCGCGCGGCCGAAAGCGTTCCGGTTCCAACGAGAACGGCGGCAGATCGAAAATGCGAACGGTTGCGCAACGAAGAAAGTCTGGACACTGTTTTGTCGGTTTACGTAAAAGTTAATGGCACGAGCCAGGAAAAGGGTTTCGGGCACCGTGGCAACGGGAACCACGTGCGAAATCCATTTCCACGGGATTACCGTGGAAACGATTTACGGCGAAGCGGTTCCAGGATCGCGGCGTTTTGATAGGCAATCACATAAATTACGCAATCTAAAATCCGAAGCGCAAAATGCACGCGCGTGTGCTCGCGATTAAAAGACCTCCCGCGGGATACCTCGCGAGCCTCTCGGATCTCTCTTTTTCAATCTTTATCCGCGGAAATGATCTGCTCCGCGTTTTCGAAATCCTACGGCAATTTAAAGAGGAGCCGTATTATATTTGTACAACGCGGCGGCTTTCACGATTCGCAATTACCAACATTTTTACCGTCTTATCGCGGAGATAGAATATCCCGAGCACGATGTTATTAATTAGCACAAATCCCACTCGGGTTTTTAATACATTGAAATTACCGGCGAAAGAAATCGAGATCTAATTGAGCTTCGACTTCTTTCAATGGATCAGCGAGAAAATAAATCTGGTCAAACTTTCACAGTTATCGCCAAGCTAAACGCACTTGCTCTGTTCGTTTCTATGAATTCTTGCAACAGAGAGCAAAACGCCGGCTGATATATTCGAGAGCATTTACATTTTTACACTCGGCAAAGATTAGGTGGCCGCGTGCAAACGCGTGCTCCGAGATCCTATTAAGCTAAAAGTCGAGCAAAAACTCCGATCATCGGGGAAGATTCCGTGGCAGCTATCGCGAGAACGCGTGCTCCGACTTCATCCGCTCGCTCGCTCGCTCGCAGTTTGTTAATTAGAGGCGCGCGCGCGCGCGCGGTGCACTCGCCGAAAGTCGCGCTACCTTAGCCGAGGAAAGGGAAACCTCGAAATATCGTTCCACTAACACAGTGAAACCGTTCACGGCCGATCTAATCAAATTTCGAATTTCACTCGGGCGCCGCGCCGTGCCGCGCCACGCCACGCCACGCGGTTCGCGCCGCCGATTACCAGAGATTTTCTGCGCTTAGAAAGCAGATGGCACGAAGAAACGCCGCTCGAAAGCCGGTATAAATACTGCCTAACGTTCTCGCCGCGAACGCGGTGACTACGGTCTTTCGCGAGAGAAGATAATGAGATAATTTATTCAGATTTGTACGTCGCGGGCAACATCGAGCGCGCCATTTCATTCGCGAGCATTAAATTTTTAAACTATTTTCAAACTTGTAATTGAACGACGTTTTAATTTTATTTTCATCGCCGCACGATTAAAGAAACTGTTCCGGTATTTGTAAAAAGTTTTGCAATTCCCTGGTAGCAAACAAGGTCTGAATAAAATGAAAACGAAGTAAAAGGTTGAGATTACGTTTCCCCAAAGCCATAGTTGGAGATAATTTGATTATACATGCAAGGGAAAGTGAAACTTCAATCCTCGCGTCTGGGAATTAGTCCGTAAAAATGTGAACCACCATAAGCGCTCTCCATTCCAACGAGAACCCTTTCCTACGCTATCATTTCGTATAAATCTGGTGCTTAACAATTTTCACATTTGCCCTGCAACGTGTAATACGGCGAATTTCGAGAATAAGCCATTAATTATGAAAGTAAAAGCGCGTCACGGAATAAAATGCTGCGCTTAATTTCATTCGGTTTAAATATAATCCAGCGCCGCGATCAACCACGCTGACAATGCGACGATCCACTTTCGCCGATAACTTTTTCACCTGCAAATCATTACGGATTCGGCGATTCTTTTCTATTTCGAATTATTATATGTTGCGACGACTCTGCGTGTTCCTTTCTCTCGATTCGACACGCTACTAAATGATTTTGATCCTGCTCTAATAGTGTGTATAGTTTACCATGACAGAGTGAAACGACTGATAGTTCGATCGATCGTCGATCCGCCCCTATTTTCCAGCGTCAATTATCCCCGCAATTAGAGCTGCCGCGAGGATTTTCCGCTCCGAATCTCCGGAGGTACACGAGACCGTACACGGCCAAAACATACTTTCGACGGCGCGATGCTACACGGTTTCGATACGTAACAAGCCTCCCGGTTCAAGTTACACGCGTGCTACACAACCATAACGATCCGCATCGCGCGCCGTGTCCGCCGTCGTATTTTTCTCTCCGTTTTCTCTGCCGCCCTACGAGTCCCCGTTCCATAGCTACAGACTGTACGGACTATGTAGACTGACGGACTATAGACGACCAGAACGCGCACGCGAGTTTCTCCGATCAATTCCAGCAACAAACTCGCGCTGAATCCGAAACGAGCTCGCTTTTAATTGCGAAGAGTCGCGTGAATCGTCACGCTACGCGCGCCGAGCATCGCCTAGAATCCGATCGATTTTCAGTAACCAGCCTGCATACGCGGTTTTCCTTTAAATTCAGGTCGCCCCGTGCCGAGACGAGACGAGACGGGACGAGTCGATCCGGATCGGATCGATTTTATCGAGCCTGTTCCAACGCGCGATCCCTGGGAAATCCATGCGATTGTTTAATTGCACCGTCCGTCGATCGATGATTACGGGAAACGGTGTACGCATAGTCGGCCAATGGGAACGCGTTGCTGCTATAACGGCATTCATTGACTGCTGCCAACGATGCTCGCCGATCTTTAAGCGAGTCACGAACCAATTTCTACCACCCGGTATACCCCATCTGATTTTCACAGACACACGTAATAATCGTTTCTCGATTTCTGCTCTACTTTTTCCTTGTTAAAGCAACACGCGGCGAGTATTAACTTTTATCTATGCTACGGGTTGCGTATAATGCTTGCACGGATGTAGGGAATAATTGATTTTCTCGAAAGCTTACAGAATTCCATCAGATTCCGAGATAAGATTGCGCGGGTCTGCTATCAGGATTGAAAGAGATTCAGATAGAGAGTTCTGCAGTATGTTATTAAACGACGGGAACTTTATATAATAAAAATGTATGATTAATTTTAACGTCGTCGATGATTTTAGGAGAATCGAGAAAAATTCAATCCTTTAATTAAAAATCGTAAAAGCGAAAGTACGTGAGAAACATTCTTCTTTAAATCTAATACGGGAAGAAGGCATGTTTCTAATCTACTGCCAAGAAAAATGAATAAATATTTTAAATTTGACTGGGAAACGTCGGAGCAAGCGATGCAAAGTATTCGGCTAATTTTTCAAATTTAATTGCCAATGGAAAAGTGGCCGAATGGCGGAGAAACGAGATCGCGGTCGGCCGGAACGCGGTGACTTGAACGCCCGCACGGAAGCCAACCCAATTAAATGGCGGTCACAGGCGGCGGCGGCGATTACAAACACAGTGCGTCACCGGGCAGTCGATTATAAATATTAACGAGCACGGGTCTGGCTAGTTTCTCCGCGGAACATTTTACGAATCCCAGGGGGGGGGGGGGGGGGGGGGGGGGCCCCCGGCATCGAGGTCGTCGGCCGTATTAAGCCGATCGCACTTTCGAATATTTTTGACGCGCGGTTTTCGGCGCGTCTTCCCCGCTCTCCTCCGTTTCCCATCGAGCACGAGACAATCGAACCACGCCGGATGAATGTTGATGGGTCGTGAACTTCGATCGAGAGGCCGGGCTCTGTGGCTCGTGAAAAGAAGACCGGCTGGATTCCGTGCGAGGAGACACACAATCGTTTGTTCCTGTCGGCCCGCGCGAGCGCGCCCGCGCGCGCAGCTTTCTAGTCGATGAACGGAATTCCGGTGCGGGAAACAGAGAGCATGGTCGATGCCACCGGGCTGCTTCCGGATGGCAGAGACCCACGACGACTTCCGGTTCACCGGGGCACCCTCGTGATCCGGTTCGGTCGATTCTTTTCATATGAACTCGTTCGCGATTGTGTTCGCTCGTTTCCACTGACTTCGCGCGCTCGGAAATCACCGTAAACTCTTTACGAGCTTTCCGAACCGAAAATAGAGCAGCGGGCAACAAATAACGGAGACCCGAACTGTAAATGTTAACGCGAAACTCCATTTTCCTCGATTCTTTCGTAGAGAAAAATTAATCCTATCTATTAAAGAGTTGTGTACATTTAAACTAAAAAGTTTCTCTCTCTCTCTCTCTCGCTCCGTTAATTACTCATTGTTTTCGTCGAAGAACAAAGAGCCACGAATGGTCTACGAAACTCTAGGATCAATTGTTTGATTGGCTTCGACGGGGAAGAATGAATCGTTCGAAAAAGTACAGCGGATATTAGCTGCTAATGCGTCGATAAATATTCACATTAGGAAACAACGGGCCGTAATTGGTTAGCAATTTATCGGGCTAATTTAATGAACGAATTATGCGATCGCGCGAGGCCATTACACGGCCGGGGTCCGCGCAATCGCGCACTTTTAATCGTTCGCAAATGATAGATCGGACGTGAGTTAGGTCCATCGATTCCGATCGTGTAACATTGTCACGGCTCGCTGCGCGCTCGCGATTTCGTGGATATTACGAAATACGGCCGTTACGGCCGAGACGGCCGAGACGGGGCAAATTTGCTCGAGCAAGGCCCGACTTCTATCGACGGGATACCCGAGCGTTTAATAAATCCCGGGGCGATAAATCTGTCGCGAGAGGCGGCTATTACCGGCTGTCGAGTATCGGCGCCGAAAAAATCACTCTACGTGCACTGTTTGCAATTTTTTAAGAATGGTTTAGCCTCTAATCTTTCTTTTTTATTCGCGAGGGCTTCAGAAATTTCGTCTGACAGCAGGAGAAAAATTGCCTAAATCGCCAGCTTGGTTCTAACAAAATTATATTCTTTTTAAGCTCTATATTCGCGATTGAGAAGAGAATTTAAAAGAATAAACCCAGTCAATAAAAAGAAATGTAAAAATGCTACTCTAATTTGAAAGACAGTGTCCAGCAATTAATTTGAAGAACGAGCAAAGGAACATGCAGAATCGACTCACCAGGATGGGAACATGCTGAAAAGCGTAGCAGGCGAAGAGTATGCTATAAATCGTCGACTTCCCGCTGGCCTCGTCCACCTGGACCTTCTTCTTCCTCAAGCAGGCTCTGCTATTGGTGGAGCCGCTGGTGCAGGATCCACTCGACGGATCCCACTGCTGCGGATGACACTCGAAAGCGCCCGAAGAGTTCTTGGAGCTGGCGTCCGACAGATCCGACACCGATTTCAGCAGCTCACCCTTCGGTGTACGACACAGCATTCTAACCATAGCGAGAAGCAAGCTGATCACGGTGGTCAGCATCAGCAGACACCTCAGCGAGTTGACGAAGACGCCGTACTTCAGGGAGATCTCCTGCGCCATGAAGACGCAGTGCTCCGGCTCGAAGTTCAGGACACCGGTCACGCCGATACACGCGCTGATCACGCTCAGGCTCACCAGGTGATACTTGAGATGGTTTTTGGTCAGGTGGACGTCCCTGGTGCTAATCGCGGTGAAGATCGCGATCGAGGTCAGGGTCAACTCCTGCAGGATGCTCGAGGAGTTCAGCACCCAGACCAGGGTCGAGCAGAATTCTGGAAATTCGAGATCGGGGCGATTAATGTACTCCGATGATTCGATTACGATATTCTCGGGCTCGTTGATTACTTGAGGCGAAAGTGGTCGGGTGGTTATTTACGATGGCAGAAAATAACAGCGGCAACGTAACGGAGGACGCGCACGGAATATCGATCATCCGACAATCCTTGATCGGCGGTGATAACCGGCCCGACGCCTTGCCAAAGAATATTTTTAGGCTGTTGGGCAACGCGAAGCTATTTATTAATAAGCATCGATGTCCCTCGAGGTGGTTCGGTGGTTATGGGGACAGACTCGGACGCGAGCATGATTCATAGCTACCTCCGAAATGGTTGCTTGGCCGAATCAGCGTGAGGATCGCGTAGAAAAGGAGTCCGAGCTGGTGCACCAGGCTCTCCGAGAGAATGGCCACTGTGAACACATCGATCTTCCGTTTCGCGGAGGACGGCTGGCTCTGATAGATCAGCAGCGACCATGACAGCAAGAGGATGCAGATCGGTGAACCCACGCAGGTCGGCAGCCATTCTCCTACCTCGCTTCGCATCTCTGCAAACAGAACCGTGGACGACCCTCGTTAGCGCATTCAAAAAATCAATCTCTTCCGTCCGCTCGAGAAGGGTTAACAAGTTGCATCAGCGCTAGGGTTCCGGGAATTTTTTAATTCACTAAAAAACATTCGCGAGGGATCTCTGCTCGACGAGTTTTCTCCTCGGGCGAACACGTTGAGATAAAAATCAATAAAAATCCGGGCGAATATATCATCGCTGCCTCTACAAACAGAAATAAAATGACCGCTTTTAGTGGCCCATAAAAGCTAGCGTTGACGTTCAACAGATGTAGAGAGCAGATTATGTTGCAAGAGAGTCGCAACTAAAAATACGTAGCCAAGTATCGAGGAGACGGCGGAGTCTCGTCTGGAACTTTTTTGCAAGATTGTGCAAGCAACGGAAAATGTGTGGATCGAGGATCGTCTAAGCGGGCGGGGGTAGCGTAGATTTTTCTTTGTTCGCGGAGGAATTCGTAGAACCGCCGCCGCCGCCGCCGGCAGAAACCAAAATTAATCGCCGCCAATTTATCCAATTAAGCGTACCTTCACGCTAATTTGCTCGGCGAGGTTCGACAGAAATGGAACAAAGTTTACGAGCACTAAAGTTGCGCGGACTATTCATCGGAACGGCCTGGATCCGTGCCAGTTTCCTCGACCGGGGATCAACGGTACGGAAACTGCGAGAGGAAAGAAAAGTGTCTAAGAACCCATTCCGACGGGGTCCAGGAATTCCACGTGGGGGGGAAAGAGGAATTTTCTGCGAGAGCGGCAAGAACGATACGACCCGATGCTCGAAAAATATTTCATCGCTTCGCCGGCGATAAACTCGCCTTACCATAAAAAACAGATCCGATATTTCACTCGGCTAAAAATATCGATAAAAAGGGTCCGTGTAGAGAGGTTGGTTGTTCGTGCACGTGTTTCACACGTGACGCCACCCGCGCTTCCAACAATAGATTCTGCTTAGAAATAAAGGACAATGCAGATAATAACGATCGTGCGGATAATTATTACGCGCTGCGAGAGAAAGAATATCTTTGAACGTAGAGTCAACGAGGACGATGATTGCGATAAAATAGGGTACGAAGCCGGTCGTTAAATCTTTCTCTTCCAAACCGAGAATATTAGAAACGATAGGTTTCTAATGGTACCCTAAAGCATACAATAATTACAGGGCGTACGCGTACGCGTACGCGTTGCCGATGAAATATACTTTAATTAAACGAGCTCGCCTCGTCTCTTCAATTGAGAACAATCGAGTCGAATGAGTTTCCTTCCGATTAGCGCCGCCATTAACGAGATAAGCGCATCGAGGAGCACCGTGTGGCTCGGGAGATAACGGGGAAAGACGATCCGCGTCGCGTTTCTCGCGAGCGAGAGTGTTGATACCTTAATCTCGATGAAAGCCCCGGGCAATTAGCGTCGCGCCCGCGCGCGCGCGCGGCGAATTACTGCATCCTTCTGCGACGAGGAAGCGCGGCCAGGAATTATTGTTGTTAATCAACGCGGCCGGTTACAACGCGGCGAAGCAATTGCCACTCAGGGGAAAGGGAAAGAGGAAGTTAGGAGCGTAGGAGCTTCCCTTTCCTGCGATGAGGAAAATGTCAACCGTGGCGAGGACATCGCGAGGAGGATTCTCCGCTGGCACCGAACCCTGTCGCTGGTTTTCTTCCTCGTTCCGCGCGTTCGGGACCCGGTTTTCTCTGCTCCTCTCCTTCGCGACTTTCTATTCCGTCCGCGTGGTCGAATTTATTATTGGGATCGAGTTTAGCCGGCGCGGGATTCCGGCACGCCGAATTCCACCGGAATATTTACGGCGATCAGGGCTGCGAATATTCAGCAGCTGCGGTCAGCCCTCGTCAGGGCTGCCCTCCGTGTTGCTCGATCCTCTTGGCGTTGCATCTCCGTAACAGCGACTGTCTTCGGCCCTTCGTCTTTATTCTTAGGTGTTCGAATTCTGGTATCTCTGGTCTGCAGTATTTAGCCTTTAATCTTCGGACTTGAACCTTTCATCTTCGGACTCGCGTGTTCAATCTTCCGGCTCGAGTCTTCAATCTTCCGGCTCGAGTCTTCAATCTTCCGGCTCCAGTCTTCAATCTTCCCGAGACTTTTATTTTTCAAGTTTGCGCCGCGTTCGAGGTAACGAGACCCGTGAAAACTTGTCGAGAGCATTCAGTGTTTGCGAGTAGTAAAATAAGCAGATCAGATCGCGCCTAAATCATTGGACTAGGCGGCCGCGAGTTCGTCAGCAAGCATCACCGAGCTGCACAAGCCGCTGATCTTTCATCACCGAAGGGAAAGTAGGATTCGGGTTCTCCGACAGAACGCGATATTTCCCTGGAACGAGGACGTCGCTAATGCCACGCATTAAACCCGATAATTTCCGTATTATTTCGCCACGAAGACGTCGCTGCGCGATTGTTACGGGAAAGGAAATACCTCTTGAACTGTCACTCAAAGGAACAACCTCTTCCTGCATCTGGCGACACCTGTACACCACAATCGGGAACGAAACCCTGGGACGTCATCGAGAAAACGCCGAGGGCGTTTTCGTCTTTCCAAGTTTATCACTATTCCTAATTTTCCAACAAAGCTCCAATTAAACCATTGATCCTCAACAGGATTGCCGGCCACCTTATAAACACTGACATTCGGCATGCTAAAAAGTAAAAGAAAATCCCAAGAAGACCTCGTTAAATGTGACGAACGAATCGGTCAAAGTCGCGCGAATTCCGCGATTATTCTCGGCAAACGGCGCCGGTTTCTCAGCGGTCCTTATCGCGGTCGCATCACCGATCGACGATACTAATTACGTATCTCGGATCCGCGCTTCCGAGTACCGGTCGGTCAACCGTCTGTTTCCTCGTTTCGAAGCGGCTCGGCGCGGCGGACTTTCACGAGCGGCTGGTTAACGAGCCGAACCCGCGTCGTAACTGCGAACGTTCGTTCTTTTTTCTTTTATTCTTTTCCGAGTCGCGGAAAATTATCGCCGCGGCTCGCGGGACGGAGAAGGAAGCACCGATATCGGCGAATTTGAAAATGGGCTGCGCCCAGGGAGAACCGGTGGTGGCCGGTTAATCGCCGGTTGGCTGCTTGCGCAACGGATTGAATAAACACGATCACACACCGTCCGGAATAGGAGTGGAAAATGGGCAGGCGCGCGGGAGATTATTCCGTCTGGAAAAATTCGAGTAATTATCGAGCAGGTAGTGGACTTGAAATCCGGCCGTGCACGACGCCAGTTTTCATGTACGATTCATGTACGCAGAGAGAGGGACAGAGAGAGATCCAGGCGATTGCAACTTGTTGATCGACAGTTCATGATTGGGAGCGCTCGCGGAGCCTGCACGCGAACCGTATAGCCGCGCACTCCGATTCAGAAGACCTGCCAATGCCGAACACTTTCTTGGGCAATTAAGTACCCTGCGGGGTGTGCAATTATTGTTGTCGAAAGTTCGAGCCATCCGGCAGAGAAATCCTCTGGTAAATTCATTTTGAAACGTTCTTACGGCAATCTAGCATCTGTGGAGTTTTTAAGAACGATATTTTATTTTCTCTTTGCTTGCTCGATAATTCTGAAATGACACTCGAAACGCTTCGACATGCGACACAGTTTCGCATCCTCTTAGTTCCTCCAGGCTGTACGATGAATTTATTAAAGAAATTCTTTAAACAATTTTTTATGAAATACACAAAAAATTGTGCTCCGATTTCGACGCGTTTATCGTGAAGGAGATAACTGCGAAGGCTGTGCAGGAGGACACAGAAAAATGGAACAAGTTGTTAAGTATTTCTGCTGAACGTAGCAAGCGGTAAAGCTATCGGAGCCTGAGCAGTAGTCGAGCGTAAGTCAATTACGGTTGCTTGAAAGGGCCATTAAGTAGGAGGAGACGTCCAAGAAGATATTCTTGATGAACGCGAAGGTACGGAGTCGACGATCCTCCAGTTATTTCAAAGAATATCAGATTCCCGGCGGCAGCCATAAACCCCCCGGACCCTGTAAGTAGATTTTCCAAGTGGCTTTTCCCCGAGTCAAGCTTCTGCTGCTTCGCCTCCCCCTTTTCGGCCCCCACGGATTTCAATTCACGTTGGCTCCGAACACTGTGCTCGAGAGAGAAAGAGAGAGAGAGAGAGAGAGGACGGAGTGAAATTATTCCCGGGCTAGCGGCGGATTCAAACCAGTTAGAGGGAACCGCAGAAACCAGGTTAATTTTCCTCCGACTGATAACAATGTCGTTCGAGGAAACCAGTCTTGAAGATCGTTGTCTCCATTATGCTCGACTCTTTCGCCCGATGTGAACGCGTCGTTCTTCCTGCCCGCCACGGCGCCGGATGTAGGTTACACGAAGAAAGTTCGCGTTTCCGTAGCTTGCTCCGGCGGGCACTTCAAAAAGAATTCACTTTCGCGGGCCGTTTCGACAGGTGTCCTTAAATCATCCTCGAACCTCGCCTTTTTTTTCCTGCGATTTTATCAAACTCCCGTATTCTCGTGCTCGTCGAGTAATTGAATATTCACGAGCCGGCGTTATTTACCGGAGCTGGCGAGTATTATTAATTTTTTGTTTGCGACAAGGAAATATTCTTCATCGACGCGACCATTTGTCGGCGGTGGCGAGTGTGCTCGGAATAGAATTATCTGCCATCGAAGCTAAATGCTCTGGGAAAACGCGGAATTCGCTGTGCAATCGAACAGAGATATCTGAGTTCGATTGTCGGTACAGAAGCGGAACTGATGTAATAATTTAATGATGTTTGTTAGCGAGAATGCTGAACTAGACGAAAATTAAAAGCGATGCTTCCTCTTTAAACTATATTTTTATGTGCCAACAGCGTGCAATATTTAAGACTTAAAAAATATTATTTATTCCGTACTACCGATATGAAATATTTAAAAAAAATGTAAAATAAATGTGCTATCGATGCTTGAGAAATTTTTAACGCGGGCAATAAACACCTCCAATGGTCTGAGAATAATTTTCTGTGAACGTTAAGTGTCCAAACAGGAGTAATTTAATACCGTTGAAAAATATTTGAGAAGAGTTTAAAAAATGATTTTCTGTGGTCGGGGAACTATTCGGAAACAGTAATCTTCTCTGACCGAACCAGGAACAATTACAGCCGATATTAAATCCTCGTAGAAACCGTAGGGATCCGAAAATGGAGTCCCATAAAAATGCAGAGCCGGCTGTCCGGCAGGTCCGCTTTATAAAACAACCAATTTATGGGCACTTATTGCCGCGCGAAGCCGTTGGCCTACCCGGTTCTATCGGAGATTCCTCTACCTTGGGGTACTTCTCCGAAAGATCGTGGACCCATCAAAGACACGATAACGCTCTCGAGCATGCTTCCTAATCTCGTGTAAGGCGGCTAACGCCGGCCGACTATGCCGGCGTTCCCTACGCCAGGCCAGTATAGCCTACGGATTATGGGACACGACGGTGAGAGGTGTGTCGTTCGATTAGGCTGGAATGCCGGGGAGGTGTAGCATCGGCCAAGGTCAGAAAAAAATGCTCGCCGGAGCGAAGCCACGCGAGGAGATCCAGAGGATCTAGACGCCGAGGAGAAGCCCGGGGCCTTGTTTCGACCGAGGAAGCGCGAACCAGTTCGGAGAAAACGAAATTCCTCGGCGGAAGACCCGCAGGAGTGCCGTGCCGTCCTTGATCCTGCGGGGATTCGCCGGGGCCCTCCTCGTTGCTGTGGAAAATTTCTCAAAACCGTAACCAACGAGGAATAATGATTATAAAACGGGAAATAAGCGCGTCTGATCTGTATTTCAGTTTTACGACGATGAATTTACAACGATGTTTGAAATGCGACAAGTCCTTGACAAGCTGCATAAAATCAGACTGTTTCCTCGGCTTGATTAATGACTGCGTCGATCTATATCTAATATCGACCGCGCGTTTCCCGACGCACCGGCGCGCGATCGGATTAAGGCGCAGGATTAAAAGATGGATCTGCGATTTATTGGCGCGCGGATCGCGGCTGGATCGAAGGGGGCCGATCATCGGCCGGATCTGGGGACCCGTTCCTCGCGCAATTGCTGGCAGTGGGATGGAATTATGTTTTATGACTGTGACCTTTGGCCAATTAGAGGCTGGCGAGCAATCAGCCGGCCTACGTGAAAACGATATCTGGTGTCACGAGCACCGTGCCCTCGGCGAAACCGTATGGCTCTCTAACTCGGTCATGTGAAACTCTGTCGCCCACTCCGTAGCCCCGTCTCCTTTCCTCCACCGTTCTCGAGCCGGCTCTGTCCTCGGCACGGAACGTTCCTGTCTCTTCCGAGCCTCGGGAAGGATGCTGGCCTCCACCTTGAAACCGTTTCTCACGATTGATCAACGATCCTCCAACGGGAACTCCGTTTTAGCGCGGCGATCGAGCCACGTCCCCCGATCCGACGTCGGAGAGCAAGCTTGCGAAACGAATCGCGGACAGAGTCCGGCACCGGCGGACTTCCGCGTGCTGGATTTGGCGAGGCATCGTGGAAACCAGATTTCTCGGCGCGGATTAAAAACCGCCGGCTGATAAACGGAGCCGGGATCGGGAACGATCCCGGAACTTTCATCCGGGAAGACCTCCAATTAGAAACCCGACGATTCGAGCGTCGGGTCTCGGCGATTCGATTCGGGTCTCGCTGCGCGAGATTTATACGACAGAGGAAAGCGGGCTCGCCGGTGATAACGCCGGCTTGTAACGATTACTCAGCGACGCCTGAACGGCCGAGAACACCTGACTGCTCGATCGATGCACTTTACTGGCACGATTGCCTGGAGAAGTCGGGCCTCGCGAACCGGTCAAAAGCGATCTCTGGTTTCTGAGCGAGGTGCCAAAAGTAGCTTCGTTACGGGGCCGTAAATCAGTACTGTCATTCGGAAAATCTAGAAAACCTGGAGAACAGTCTTGGAGAAACCGAAATGATCAAAGTGTAGAGTCCTGATTGATTAAAATTCGGAGGATCTGAAGAAGGCCTAGTAAGACCTAGGTAAGACTCGGTAAGATCTAGGTAAGACCTGTTAAGACCCAGTAAGACTCGGTAAGACCTAGTCAAGGTTTGGACAATTTCAGAAAATACGAAGGCCTAGCAACACCTGTTAGGACTTTGCCGAGATCTTGTCAAGGCTTACGAAAATCCAAGAAATTTGAAGGAAGTTTTTGGAGCAATAATCGAGTGAAAATTCGTGCTAGCCCTCCGAGTATTCAATTCGCGAGCAGGTCGAACATTTGGCGAAGGAAACGCGATACGCGGTTCAGGAGAGAAGAGCCTAGTCCGCGAAATAGCCGTTCTTCCCTGACCTCGAAACCACGCGGAACACAGACAAGCATTGCCGGTTGCGTCGTCGCCGTCGGAATTTGGCACGCGCGTTCCACGCAGAGAGGCTACCTCTCTCTTCTCTCTGTCCCGCCGGTCGTCGAAACAGCCAAGCTTAGAGGCAGCTTCGAAGCCGTACACCGAGGTCTATCGAGCACTCGACACAGCCGGCCTGAATCTACCGGAGACGATCAACCTGGCCACCGCAGCGACCGATAATGTGTTCACCGATGCAAACCGGACGGCCGCGCCTAATCTTCCCCTGCCACCGAGACAGATCGGCTCTCGGTTACTTTCTCGCTAGTATTCGTAACCCACTTCTCTCCGCAGGACGATGCAGTTACCCCGGTCCCCGGTGGCGATTGCCGGCGCGACGCAGCAACCTGGCACCGGTGCCAACACTCGATTTAGAAGGATCTAATTCGCTCGAGTTACCATCGGTCGTTCGCATCGGCCTCTCCTCCACGTCCTCCACGCCCTCCACGCCATCCACGTCGCGGTTACTCAACCCCCGATTATTCGCCGTGCCGCTTCCGGGTGCCTTTGTCTTCGCGATTATGCCTTCGGCCCGCCCGCCTCGCTCTATTTTCAAACCAGCAGCCACCAAGACGCCGCGTTCCGTTCTTTCAGCTTCTCTTCATTAACGCTGAACCCACTACGCCGGTCGAACGACCGGTCACGCACGTCGCATCGATTCGTGAACACCGTTTCGGGTCCGATCGTCGTCGTTCCAGCGATTCATGGTTCAGCTAATAATTTGTCGGTCGACGATGCCAGAGCTTCGCGAGCATTCTTCGTTCGCTATTATTTTTAATTGTATCCTAGAATCTTCGAAGCGGGGATCACACCGATTTATAGAAAGTTATCGTGGAACTTGGATGCGAGAATAATTAAGAGAAAACAGGGATTTCGTGTTCAGCTTCGATTAGAAGGCGAGTGCTCCATATTTCCATATCGAAATCTTTCTGTGCGCGAAGGGGATCGGTGTGTGCCGTTGTATAAATTTGATTCTCTCGCCTCTTCGTTCTTCTTTCCTTTTTCTTTTTTTTTTTTTAAGCTTAACGTTCCGTGCCGCGTGGGCATTTACCGTAAGCGGGACTCGTTTTATTTCCCCCTCGAGAGAGAGAATAGCCGCAGCGCGATTCCTCGGAAACGTAACAGCTGATCGTCTAGCTCGCCGTTCCGAGGATATAAAAAAAATTCTTGTAACTAGATAGTGGTTTTTAGTGCACAGTAAAACTGCTATTGCCCGAGCGTGCTCCATTCGTCATAGCGTACGCCGCGTTCCAGAAGCACGGCTCTCAGCCTTCACCGGTCGCAATTTTTACTGCGGAGTCCGTTCCACTTAAAACTGCGCTGCATAAAATCTCCTGTTGCCGACTATCGGCCCTCCAGCGATCTCGGTCCACGAATGCTTAGACTCCGATACGCTTAATATCCAGTTTTATCGAATCCGCGAGAGCGGATCAATTCTTAAGCCTTGAACCAACGAAGAACTGGTTCATATTAATAAATCACCAGGTGCAGATTTTGTCAAGATTTTTCATTTGCCAGATGCAAATTAAATAGTTGCGTACGTCTGTACACAGGTTGTTGACGGCTCTCGCTCGAGGAACGCGGGCACCATTTATTTTCACTGACTTCGAATCGATCTTGTCGCGTGGACTTGAAGCGTATCGAATGATTGTTCGAATAAATTTGCACAGGGAAAACCGTCCGCGCCTCGTTTCTAATTTTTCTAGCAACTGGAAGACAGCGCCGATGGCACCAAGGCCCACGCACATTAGAGCACGGCCGCTAAGTAGAAAATATTAGTGTCATTCATAAATTAGGGACACAGCAGTCAATGACCAATTAGCGCTTCGTGCAGTCGTCGCTGACCAAGGTGGATCAACTCTCATGAAAAAATCGGTCCAATTCTCAACGTTTCGCAAGACGAGCTTGCTTGAAATAAAACGAAAAACCGAGCGAGAGAAGATTGTTTTGTTGAGAACAAATCGAAGTGTCTGCTAAAACTATCGATGACTGGTTGAACCGGTACACGGCACGGAACAGTTCAGGGAGCACGATTGAATGAAAAAGGTCAGTCGGAAGGCATGATCGTCGATAGCCAGCGAATGGAAGCTCGGAATCAGAGACGAAATTAGAATTCCTCCGCGGAACGAGCACAATTTCGAAATTACAGTGCAACGGAGGGTCGGCGCATCCGATTGAGGACTGCATTTACATTGTTATGCTCATTGAGCGAATTAATGCACCGTTCATAAGCAGACGCAAGGACGCGAGGCGGAGGCGTCCTTGATATTCCACAAATCATTTCCTTCGTTAACGAGATAAGAACTCTGGACTCGTCGGAAAACGCTAACAAGAACGAAAAAACAAGTGAAAGAAAAAAAAAATGGTGAAGAAATAAAAGAAGAAATAAAAGTGGGAAGAGTACTCACTGCAGAGTGTCAATGATTATGCGGACGGATGGTTGCCGCGGAATGCAACCGCATCGCTGTCTGGAGTCTGCGAGTGCGCGCGATCTCGATCAATCGGATCCTGGCAGTCGGTGGCGAATGCGATGACACTATGTTTTCGCCTTTGTCATTGGCATCCTCGGCCCCCTTGCTTTCGGTCCAGCGCCACAATTCGATAATCTCTCTCTTTTTTATTAAAACGGATCTCACATTTGATCACTGAATCTTTTCAATCACTATATCCCGATTACACTAAAACAAAAATCGGCCGATTCTTCATGTAGAAAAATAGATGAAATTCCCTCGGAGCTGCTCCCTTCTCGAACGCGCTTACCGAACGCGGGAATCGTTACGATTTTTTCCCTAAAATTTCTTCGAATCGCGCGACCGATATTTTCGCGCCGGAAAAAACGGATCGACACAGATCGAGCGTTTTTGACGAGGACGTTTTCTACCGATTTGGAACTTTCACTGTTTAGGGAGCGCGTAGGATTTCACTGGGCCCCCGTTCAGTTCTCCGCTGCAATATGGGCAGCTTGTTCTCCGACGGTTTAATCGGGCACGTGATAAACCGATCGACGGACACTCGCGGCAGGTAGATCGCGAGGATCGTGGATTTTTAATTGAGCGACGCGCAGAGGCGTGTTCGAACGGTGCCAGCTGTGCCCGAGCGAGTAATATTGCCGCGAAGAAGCCCGGACCGGGACTGACTGGCCATAGGATTCATTTGGGTCAGCGGCACAACGTAGTATAGCGCTGCCAGGGCTCGGACTATACTGTCTGTTACACGGCGAAGTGAAGGTGCTACGCCGCGTGGCTATAACGGAGCTATCTTCGCGGCAAGGTTCGATTTTTCGTCGCCTGATTCTGATCCGTTTCCAAGAGCCGTGAAACGTCCATCAATTTCTATTCAAACCGGCGAGAAGAATCGTCTCTTTTCGAACTGCATTTTGCTCGTCGAACATTCGCATGTTTGGAATTTTATTGTCACGCTAAAAAAAATTCATTCGTCTGAAACTCGTACTTTTAAATTACTACAAGTATATTATATTTTTATGATCAATTTGCGGAAGAAAGCGAAGGTTTAAAAAAACGTTCAAATAAGAAAAAGATTTCAAAATTGTCATATAAAACATAAATGCTCCAACTTGGAAATGTGAAAATGTAAAAAAGTTGTAGTCAGTGACTTAGAAAATGGCGTGAAGAAAGATCAAGTCCTTTTTAAAAATGCTCAATGAAACACTGATATTTTTGGGTGAATTACTTCCGTAATTTATTATTAAGCATATGAACTAAATATCTAGCGAAACTAGTAGCAGTAAATCTAAAGAAAATATGCTGAACTGGAGTGAAGGATTCGGGACAGGGCGGGCAACAAACGCACCGCTTAAAAATCATCCTAACTCTTTTTATTCAACTCCTATCGGCCGACCTCTCTCTGCTTCCGTTCGCTCCCACGTGTTTACAAAAAAAATATATATATATAAGTATGATACATAACTATCTCTCTCACTCTCTCTCCCGGAAAAATATCTTCTCTCGAGGTATATTCACATTTGTCACGGTCCGGTTCAAAGGTCCTCAAGCTTGGTAGTGTAAAGGGTTCTTTGGTTTCAGTTCAACGTACTGCGAATAGTCTAGTTGCAGAACAACGTATCGATTGTTCACGAACGCCCTCTTGAAGGGATAGGCGTTCCCTTGGAACAACGTTGGGCAAAGGGGTGGTTTCCCGGCGGCCTTGGAGGTCCCGTTGTCAGTTAGGTCCCAGAGATCGATCATTTGGCAGCCTTGCGGTCTGAAAAGGTGAACACAGCCTTTGCTGTATCGAGAGCAGCACATTGTTCCATTAAGAATAATTAGATGTTAATTACAATTTCGCAAAGGCCAGGCACACAGGCTGCTCTAGAATAACGTATCCCACCCTCAAATTCCTCAGAGTCAAGTACACCGAAGATACGTCCTTTCGGCTGAAGATTTCGTACACCTTCATGGTCCTATCCCTGAAAAAGAAGAGCTAATAGTACACAAATAAATCGGAGAATCTAGATCTCCGCACCTCATCTCCTTGCTCTCGTAGTAGGGGTTGTTCACGACAGGTCTGCCAGTAGAGAGCATCAGGTTTGCCATTAAGGACATCTTGCCAGCAAAAACGGCGTGTTCCGGAGTATTTTCCTTGATCCACTCAAATAGCTCTTCTTGCTCGATGTTACTGAATTCTCCTGAAAGGTTAGAAGATCCGGTCTACATGGTACAAGCGGCTAAAAAAACGTGTAAATTTACCTATAATGCTTCTTTCCTCCTTCAGCCTCTCTAAACCATGATAAGACATCGTTGATATCAGCAGAATCGCCAGAGCAGTCTTTATCATACCATTCTTCAGGCCAACCTTGTCCAGGTACCTGCTGGCGCAGATCGTTCCAGCTATTATACAAAGATGCGGATTCATGAACAGCTTCAGTCTCATGAAGAACACAGCCATGATTATAAACGCGCCGGTTTGCAGCCCGTTGTACGCCAGGTCTGGCTCTACACACTTGGGGTAGCCTTTACCCTTGTAGGTCCTGTACCAGTAGTACGCTATTAGAATTCCAGCTAACACGGCGATCGGCAGCAGCATCGTCCTTATGATAGCATCGTAGCTCCTGAACGGCAGGAAGTCAAACTCAGCCGAGCAGGTGTAGAGCATCGTGTGGAAGTCTTTGTAGCTGGATAACTTTGCTTTCAGTAAATTGAATACGTGCGCGTCGTCCTCCGATAGCAGAGCCAATAGGGACTTCAAGTATCTTGTGCTGATAAATACGAGAATTATCTCCACAGCTGTCTGTACTTTCGCGCTGATGAACCGGGATGGTCCCTCCAGCAAACTTATGATGTGGGTGGTGAACATTAGGCACACATACAACGAATAGTACACTAAAGCTCCATCTGTTAAGTTCACGGCTAAGAATGCCGGCCACATGTGGGTAACGCAGATGAACCTGTATAGATCGTTCGATATTACTTTCATCCATTTAAGTATCAGCACCGCGATTATCTGCGTGGTGAACACGAATTGCGAGAACTGCCAGAAGCATAAACTAATCAGCGTCGACGATCCCATTTTCTGAAATAATTCAAATGCTGGTTACTTCGCGGAGGCTTCTCTCTCTCTCTCTCTCTCTCTCTTCGGGTCCTAAGCTTAACGTACCACGATCAAGTCTTTGGGTAGCTTTGTCCAATCCTGGCCGTTGCTTTCTCTCAAGATCACAGTCAACATGTATATCTGATATAATATCACAGGATAAGCGAAACTTTCGCGCAGCGGTGGTGTCCATTGCACTCGCGTACATTCATTGTGATTGTAGAAAAATAAGAGTATTGCGACGACACCGCTGCTCACGCTGTTGCCCAGGTACACGGAATAGTGAAATAGCGTTGCAGCAGTGAACATGGTACTGATCCAGACCATCTCCAAGTAAAAATATACTGGCACTCCTAAGCCTTCGCAGCTAGTTACAGGAGGCATACCTTCACCTCTCTCTACCTGAAAGCCACACTTTTCTGGTCACTCTACAAGAGAAGACTCTTTCAGTTTCTATTGTATGCAAAGTCGAATATAAGTTATCTCAAAGCTCGAATTGCTCCTGAATACAAGAGGTAGACTCTGGATACAAATCTGATATAAATAAGTCTCACTTGCCAGCACTCCTCTATAGAAGTGATTCCCAAGTACTTGGCGCAATGATATAGCCAGCCAATTAGTAGCTGTAAACCAGGAACTCTTATAGCATTCCATTATTGCGAGTAGAGCACGAATTTTATGCAATTATTCTACCTGAACTCTACAAAATGATCTAAATTATTTGCAAAAGAGTCACTGATTTCCACGAAACGTCTTGTTGAGCAGCTTTGTTTATTCGTATAGCCACTGCTTTGCTTTTATTCGATGCATTATCGGTCAATAATCTTAGACAACGAAATCAGTTAACTCTTCTGTGCATAATCGTTAAATATTTGCATAAATATCCGCAGTCCGACTGGTGGGAGTTCCTCAATTGGAGTACTATACCTCTGGCAGCAAACTATATTTTCTACTAGCGTTTATAACATTGCCGTACTCCGAAATATTATCGTGACTGATTTTTTCCCAGCCTTCCATAAACGTCTTCGATTCCGCGATAGTTTTGAAGTAGAAGTAATACATTCCCTGCAAAAACGAAAAAAATAGAAGAGTATCATACCTGACGATTCTGGACATAGAATTTCGTTCAGCCGTTCGGCTGAATTCGATCAAGATTTTTGTACCATTTCTGTGCGGAACGACATTTCTCTCTCGATCTCGGACAAATGCGAGAAATGCCGGTCATTTTCGAAGAGCGTGGATACATGCCACCGATGGAAAAACCCAACTCCTAAAGCTATCACAAAAAATGACAAAACGTTGTGTTACATTCGTCGAGCACCAACGCGTATCGTTAATTTATCGAAACGGGGAAGTTTTACCTATCAGATTTACAGCGAATTTGTACAAATTATTGTGTATACAATCCGGTTTTTCCGCTCCTTTACGCTTCTTGTCACTCTCCGCAGCCATCTTTGACAAATGATAGGTTTTGGTCACGTGACTGCCTTTCAGCGCCACGATCCGCGTCAATTCAAAATGTCCGCCGGTTGTCCCGAGAAGGTTCAATTTTCGATCCATGCTTCTGGGAAAACTAGCGTCTCGATCGTTTCGATTTTTACATCGGTTTATTAATCCAATATTAGAGTATCGACTGCAAGCGCATTGCCGTATGAATTCCCTCTGTACATTGATACGTGTAGAGATATTTCTGAAGAATATTTGTGGTTATAAACGGTTAAATATTGGTTCCAAGAAGATTAAAAGTTCTGATAGAAAAGAATGAAATATATTCACGAATTGAGGATAATTGTGATGCAGTGAGTATTAGAACCACGTATGCACAAGTTTACAGATGAATATCAAGTGAATAGTTAAATATAATTGGCTAAAGTCTAATGCAAGAAGAGTGAAATATTTGCGGCCTGAATCGAGGTTTCAGGACATTCGTTGCTCCTATCAGTAATTTTATTTCTTTAACTAACTCGTTTATTAAACTGGTCATGTACTATGTGAAAAATTTTAATATTCTTTTTAAATTATTTTACAGTTTTATACACACTGCCTTAACTCTGTTGCACATATTTTTTTACATATAGGGTCGCCAGTTAAACTGCGAAGAAAATTCGAACGAGCATTTACCGCCCAAGAAAAATTATGAACTTTCCTGGACTGGGCCATTTCGTACGGCCCTGGACGTGCGCGTATAGCCAGGCGTGCATTGGCACTCCCGCTATCGATCAGTCGCGTGCCAGTCCACCGTGACATGGAGGATCTCCTGCTGCAGATCGTCAAGGAGTCCAGCAATGCGAAGCTACAGAATTTACGGAAATCGGCGCAGGAAGCGCACGGTGAGCCCATTAAATCCCATAATTCGAAACCGCCCTCGCTGCTTTTTATATCTACCAACAAACACCAGCATCGCTTCATTCTATTCGCTCTTCGAGATAACTACCCTCGCACAACATCCCCTCACTGTTTCGCAATATGTTCCATCACCGAAATTAATCACCGTATCCTGTAAAAAATGATTCTCAAAAACGCACTTGTTTGTCTCACTTATTTTTCGTTTATTCACAATTAAACTATTTCTGGAGAATCTGTCTTCCCGCAGAGCGTAATTTATTCCACTTTTTCGAGGATTACTGCGCGGATTGTTCTAGAAATTATCGCCGTCGATTATTTTGGTATTTAATTGTTGGTGATGATGATTTTCCGTTGGTTGCCGCAGATTTCCTGGAGAAGCAGCAAGCGTTGCTGCGCGATCCACCCCACGAGCTCCGAGCAAAATGTCTACACACCTTTCAGCTAGCACTGGAAACCAAAAGGAGCAAGTTCGTCGCGTTCGGCCTGTCGGGATTACATGTGCGTGGTTACACATATCTCTCGCCTATATTTTTCCGCATGGTGCTCACACATATTCACGATACTCCCATACGTACGCGGACATCCGCTCGTGGAAAGGAACCTCGCGATAAACCACGAGATATCGGCGAACAGCTGTGTCGCTGGAAACAATTCTCAGCCCGCTGTTCCTTCGATATTTTAACCTTTCAATGACAGAACGAATATTTTACTTTCAACTTCGCTTATTAACAATCGTTATTCTGCTTCTGATTTTTAATAAATCTGTAGAAAGTTTCGTGGACTTTTCGAGTATTGCAGGTCGATTTAAATTCTGCTTGTAAAAATGTAGAAAATGTTGAGAGACGACAGATTCCAGTCACCGTACGAGCCAGAGGACGATTCTTTATGGCTGCCCGCGCAAATGTTGCACGCGATGGGCTCTATTCTGTCGCAGTCCGACGATACGCAGACGGACATGCTGAAGGTAAGCTGAATGAAACGAACCTTCGAAAAGAAGGTACAGATGTGTGGGATTTTCCTCAGGTTCTTTTGCAAGTTGCTTGCTCCTCGTATTGGACTATGAACGGCCGCTTGATCATCGCCATTCTCACGACCTGCTGCGAGGCATTCGAAAATGGGAACCAGGCTGTCAGAACAGCCGCCCAAGCTGCAACCAGCCAGACACTGCGGTCCTTCTGCCTGTTCTTAGGTAACTATCACCAAAACTCAAAACGTCAATTTATTAAAAAATAAATCAGATCTCTGCTTTCATCTGGCGCGTAAAAAATTGAGAATTCAGATATAGAAAAAGTCTGTGGTCTTCTCTTCCCACGACCCTAAATTCATTTCCAACGCGCGAAAGCGGCGTTCTAGGAAGACAGTGCATGATTAACGATCCGTCGAGCGCACACAGCCCTTATGCAAACGCCTCGGCAGAAGTTTGATCGATAGAATTCCCGGATCGCGTGTCGGCTAAGCCCCTGTCCGCGGATTCCCCGGATTCCGCGGCTATCGGTCTATTTCCTGCCGCGAAACTATTCGGATTCCGTCACGGCCGTTTAACATAATGACGAGGCACGGTTTTCCCGCAGACGAGGAGTGCCAAGAGATGGACGAGAACGCGAAGAAGAACAAGAACCTCTGGGAGAGGGGGGTGTCCTGCTTCAACGAGGCCCTGCCGATCCTCCAGTACATCTGCAGCAAGTTGGACGAGGCTCAAAAGTAAGGCGAGAAGGTGTCGATCGCCTCGAACGACTGCATTTTCCGATCGTAGGAAATCTTGTTCCAGCAGTGGCAGAAACTGCAACACCGTGGTCTTCCTTCTGGAGTGCCTGCACACCTTGATCTCGTCTTTGCCGCAGAAGATCCACACGAACGGGCATTTCACCACTTTCCTTTGGCAGAAGTTCTGCCCCGCGTTGATAGCTTTCCTCGGGACGCCCAGGGTCGACAAAACGTTCACGTCCAGGGAGGGCAAGGAGAACGAAGTGGGCAGGGGCTCCGGCTACCTTGCTACTTCGCTGAGCTTCGATAGCCACCAGGCTAAGACCGTCTACAGGCACGTCGATTAATTTTATTAATTAATATCTGCTGCTTGAAGATGTTAATCCTTTATGGGCTTATGGACGAGGACATCCTCATCTTTGTCATATAAATGATGAAATAATATTTTGGCATCTTCTCGTATAAAATCTACAGTCCTGATGTCCTCCTTATCTCGATATTTCTTCTCAAAGGATTAACGAGTACCTTGGGGGTCTCTTCAGGATCTCCAAATTAAGATCGTATAAGAATAAAATTGTTTTTCCAGTATTGGGACAGAACTGGTCCGATTGGTAGGCTGCGTAGGGCCCCTGAGGCCAGTTCTAGAATCCGTGTTCCATCGAATGCTGCTTTATCCGCCCCCTCAACAACGTCTAGAGCCTCTGAAGGCGCTGAAAGAGCTTCTTCGCAGTCCCAGTCGAATGGTGGACTTCGCAGGGCCGTTGCTAGTGGAGGAGGACAGATCGAGCCACATACAGAGCGACATGGCGTTGATGAGACTGTAAGTTGCGTTCTCTTTCGTAACAGGATTGGTATTATAATCCGTTTTGCCTGGGACGCAGGGCAATGGACTCTATCGAGGAATCAACGACCGGCGGGCTGAGCATCTTGCACGCCAGCGTTTCGTGCGTGGTAGCGATGCTCTCCGCTCTTCAGGAACTCTGCGAGGGCAAGGCCATCAATCACACTTACACCTGCGCGATCAATAGCTTGTACGAGGACTTGGAGTCCTGCGACTACAGGGGACCGCTGACGTACCAGAGCATGGCGAGGCTGCCGAAAACTTACAGGTGAGTGAATCCTTCGAGCATCGCGAATCATAAAATTTGAGGAATTATTAGGTCATATAATTTTTTACGACTGCTGAATATATTTTTTAATGCGATGACTTTTCAGAGAGCAATTGGAGTTGATGAAGAAAGGAATAGGCTCCGATTCCGACTCCTCCGGGCACGGACCGTCCGAGGACGGCGATTCTACGGACACCGAAGGGCCTCAGAACGATTCCGACGAGGTGCAAGAAGAGAACAGCTTGGAGGACAACGACTACGCGATGGAGAACGAAAGGGAGAGGCTGAGATTAGAGAAGCTTCCAAAGTGTCTCCACGTTGGCAGACAGGTCGCCGACGAATGTAACGTTGACGTGGAGAGGCACAACGCTAGAAAGTTCGTGAAGACGCTGAAGAGTGATTTGATTCCTATGGTGTTGAGCCTGAGAAGCAACATAGAGGTGGACGAAGCCCTACAGAACTTTGCGTCGGAATATTGCCAAGGTACCGGTCGCGATCTGTTAACGAAATATTGAATTTGTATAACAAACTTGTTTGATTTTAGGGGTGTTCACGGCTCAGCAGAAGATCCAGGAGCAAACCGAGATTAGCACTGACTCTTGCGCGTTGATCACGATCATGAATGCCGATGGGATCTACTTGGCTACTTACGCAGCCTTGTTGCTGAATTTGAAGTTGATCAGGATCAATTATTACCACGAAGAAAGCCGTCAGGTCCCTATCAGCGAGGTAAGATAGTAAATTGATAATGAACTTGGTAATAAGGTTCAGGATAGGTGTAAATATCGCGTCATTTCAGGAGCAATTTGTGGAAGAAGTGCACGGATCAGGTGTTTTGGTATATTTGTCAGCGACTTGGTTGTCCGAACTCTATCAGCAGGTATTGGCCTGCAATCTCCTCGAGAAGTGTGGCTACAACTCTCACTATACCGAGCACAGTGCTCTGATAAACGTTCTAACCGGTGAGTAGACCGTCTGTGTGTCTATCTGTCACGGTTATGTCGGTAGATTCAACAGAAACTAATTATTTAATTTCGTTGCAGATGTCGACGGAATCCCCGGCAGCCAAAGAGGCGGACAGCTCCTCTCAGACTACATAAGGCTGGAGAAAGCTCAGCTGTCTCGAAGCGAGCCAACACCGGAAGCCGAAGCAGGCGCCAAACTTTCCAGAAGAGTTCTAACTTGTTGCTGGGGAAGCATGATGACTGTTTTAACGACTGGTTTAAATCCTCCGAAGGAAGAGAACAATAAAGGAATACTGAATAGAGATGGCGGCAGGAGAGGCATCAGGGACACCGTGGTCTTATCCTTGGAAGGTCTTCACAAAGCTGCGATTCTGAGCAATATTCTCGGTCGGTGAAGCTTCTCGACGCATCGATTATCTTTTAGAACAGTCAGCAATAATTTGTTTCGTCGTCGTTCAGGTCTGCAGAATCGTTGCGGCTCGATTTTCGCTCTGCTGGCGAAAGCAGCCTGCACGGAGCAGTCGATATCGAGGATCACGCGAACGAAGGATGTCCTGCGACTGAAATTGCAGAACAGGGCAACCAACATTCATACGTCGCACGCGTTGAGCATGGACGTCCTGCTGGGAAAAGGTCTGGAGCTAGGCAGCCATGGCAGCGACTGCTGGCCACACGTTTTCACGTGAGCATCGCCGATTACATATCTGCCAATGAACAATACTTTCGTTTCGAAAAGAACGCTCTCTTACGTATGGTCCTTTCGTTTCCAAAGTTGCTGCTTGTACGTGAGCAAACTGGAGCACGATTTCTTCGGGAGAAACCAGAATCCTTCGTTGCCGAAGACTCAGCAGAAGAAGGAGAAGAAGGACAGTCCGAATGGTGACGCCAAGGGGAGCCAGGACAGGTTGAAGCTGAACTTTAACATAACCGAAGAGGAGGAGACCTGGTAAATGCTTTCGAATCTCTCTAACTTTGGCTTCAACGAAAATTCTTAAGCGATTAACGACATTCTTTCGTTGCAGCGTCGACGTCTACAGCTTCTTGTCCAGCCCCTACACGCAGAATCCCAGCTCCGACACGATCCCAGAAATTATCCAAGAGTCCACCGCGGACAGTCAGTTCAACGGCATCCTCCCAGCCGATTACGCGGCTAAAATCATCTGCGTTCTGTCGCAACAGGTCGACAGGCTCTTCGAGAACGCTGCTCTGAAGCTGAACCTAAGAGCGCTCTGTCTATTCTTGACCGCGCTCTGCAAGGCCAGCAAGGCTCAATTATTTAAAACGCCGGACGGCTGCAAAGATAATAAACGATTCTGGTGGCGCAGAACAAAGCCCAGAGAGAACGAGATGAACGTGTTACTCTTGGCGAGGTTGGGGGAGGTGATGCTGAAGTGTGTAAAGAGTGGAAGGCCTCTGATCCACATAATGAGGGTAGGCATACGTTTTAAACGATAGAAGAGTCGTTCTCCGTGGTGTTATATTTATTTTTGGCGAACGATTGTTAGGTCTGGAGTATCCTGGGGCCCCACTTTATGGAGGCAGCCTGCCACAAGGATCGCAGCATCTCTAAAAAGGCCGTGCAGTGTATTCACGACTCTATGGCTGCCTTGTTGAACGAGCAAGTCGAGTTGCCGCACTTCCACTTCAACGAAGCGCTCTTCAAGCCGTTCGAGAACCTCTTGTGCCTAGAACTTTGCGACAGCGACGTGCAGGATCAAGTAGGTGGCATTGTAACATATACCGGATCGAGTCAAGGCCTCTCCGGAGGAGAATGGTTGCTCGATCTTCTCCTCTTCTCCGAATCCTTTTTCCCCTGTTCGGTTTCCGCCGAACCGGTCTCTCTCTCTCTCTCTCTCTTTAACCAGCTCTGAAAAAGAATTCTGAAGGATGCAACCCTTGCAGATCGTGAGCTGCATCTGCGAGTTCGTGGAGACCAACCGTACCGAGATCCGGTCAGGCTGGCGGCCTTTGTTCGGCGCGCTTCGCGTAGCGTCGGTCGGCAATTCAGATTCCGTGGAGTCCGCGCCGCTGCTCGAGGTGTTCAGAGTCTTCCTATCCACGGACAACACCCTGGTGTTCGCGAACGCCGCGCTAGATTGCATTCTCTGTCTGTTGCGGCACGTGAGAGGCATCGGCGACGCGGAGGGCCATCAGGACGAGCAGGAGCAGGTCGACGTCGCCGAGACGAAGCGAATGAGACTCTGCGTGGAGAGTCTCAAGTACCTGTTGAGCTGCAGCGACATTTTGGCCTCGATGTACGGCATGCCGGCTTGCCCCATCTTCCATTCCGCTCAGAGGATCCAGTTCGCGACCATTCCCCAGTACGTCGATCCCCTGATCCCGAATTCTGAGGTGATCCGATTCGACAAGCACGCCGAATCCATACAAGAGACCATTCCCGAAAGGCCTCACGACGTCCTCATGGACAACGTTCACACGATCACCACCCTGCAGAGCATGGACAAGCCCAGCGGCATCTTGAGGGTCTGGTGCATCCTCATCGAGGGCCTGTCCAGCGCTACCATGATCTGTCCTAAACGGTACCAGCCGCACACCATGGAGACGCTCTTCCATTTGCTGCGGGACACCTTGAACGTTCCCGGGCCAGCTTTCGGTCTCTATTGCGTGAATCATCTGCTTCTTCCCATGGTCCAGAACTGGCTCAGAAAGACCTCCAAGATCTTCCGGGGCTGGGACAACTTCGCCCCGAATTTCAAACAGTGCTGCGGCCTCATCACCGATCTGGTCGTCGATTACCTGACTCATCTTCAAGGTGATTAACAGAGATATTCCGATCTGCCGTTTTGATTCGAATCCGGCTCGTAGAGATTGGCTAATTCGTCGGAGACGATATCGGATGGGTTCCAGGTCCCGACGTGGTGAGAAACGAGGCTTATCTACCGGCAACGACGCTCATGTTGAAACAGCTACTACTGGTGATGGCGGAATGCGTTGTGCAGCCGACCGAGAGCATAGCTCGATTAGGCTGCGCCTGCATTAGGTAAGCACCCTCCCGATTAGACAGCCCAGCGCCTTGGTCTTTCAGCAAACGAATCGATCGTTGATCCTCTTCTCAGCCATCGAGAGAGAGAGAGATAGAGAGAGCGCCACTGACTCGGTAGCGAATTAAGATCACCGAGTCGCGAGGAAGGCGTTCGGTGATCCATAGTTCCGTCGCAGGCTAGTTCGACCAAACTTCGATCGATCCGACACGATGATGTATCTGTTGGATTCGGACAAATGCCGGAGAGTTGCTCGGAAAAAATCGTAAAAATTCGCGGCGACTCGGGAGGGAACTGTTCGGCTAGTCATAGCCGGACAGAGACGGTGCCCGGTGTCAGAGGAGAGTAGACCGATCCGAAGAGAGAAAGGGTGAATCATAACGCGGAGGTTCGATGGAATGTCCATCGGCGGAGGTTAGATATATCGTCGTTACGGGCGTAGCGTGCGTGTAAGATGATAACGAAGTTTGACAGGCTGTCCGGTGGGATAAGGTAGCCACCGACACTCGACACCCCCGGAGCGTCGTGCCGGCAACACACGAGCAAGGAGAAACGTGTGCGCCTTCTATACACGCGACAGGACCTCCTCTCCCTCTCACTCACTCTCGCTCTCTCTCCCTCTCCTTCTCTCTCTCTCTCTCTCTCTCTCTCTCTCTCTCTCCCTCTTCCTCTCTCACGTTCGTTCTTGCTCCGTCTGTCGCTCGGCTCCGACGTGTATCCATTCGCGCGTTTTCTCCGTATTAATGCACACCGTACATCGAGCTGTGTAATTCAATCCTTGCCGGGGTCGATCGCGAGGTATCGATGTACAGGCGTGCGCCGAGTTTAAAAACGGGACAGGTTCGCGGGCAGATTGCTAGCTAGCCCACCAGTGAATGACGAACGGGATCCTGCGCTGAAATCCTAGAGTCACCCACTCCCGTCAACCCACTTACATTTGCAACCCGGACCTCCATTTCGTTGCTCCGAGTCCTGCCTAGTTCACCTTCCCTCGGCTGCCAGGATTCGCTGAGCGTTAACTAGGCGGTGCTAGGCTTTTCTTAGACGATGCAAAGATCCGCGGGCTTCGCTTTGGATTTTATGCATACGTATATCGCCGAAGCGATTGTCATTCCGAACAGATGATGATGAATCGTTAGTTACGATTTAGGGGTACTGTAGACGTGGCAGAAAAAGGTTGCAGATACTACTAATAATAGGTCCCAGTAGATCCACCCCAAGCGTCGTTAGAGCCCGCAGCTCGAACCAAGCCGGGTCGGGTCGGGTCGGGTCGTTCGACGGCTTCGGGGAGAGCACTCCGATGTTTGACTCGACGAAATCTGGTTTGTACAGGCACGTCCTGGTGAACAGCGGCCCGCTTCTCACCCCAGAACAATGGGAGGTCTGCGGCTTCGCCTGTTACCGCGCCTGTTCGAATTCCCTGCAAGAGTTGCACCAGCTGACCATGGCTTTCTCGCCGAGATCGGAATCCTTTTACGGCGACGTAGCTCAGGTGAAGGTTGCCGCGCGACGGGACGCGACCATCGAGGAGTCGGAACGTCTGCGACAGCTCGCCGCCCAGGTAGGTTGCCACATTGTTGCTTCTATGTCTCGATCCTCTCTATCTGGAAGGAGAGTTAATTCACTTCTCTGGCTGTTTGACGTTCGTTGTGCTTCTTTGTGCCCTCTCACATCCGCCATGAGTATCTCCGCCGAAGCGTCGTATTTCTTTTCTCTGTGTCGGTGACCACGGTATCTCTAGTTCCAGAGCGTCGCGCGGTTTCCAAATTTTCTTAATCGACCCCGTCGAGCCAGCCCGTCGGTCATTAATATTTTCTTTATCGAGAGATCTCGCGTCTTGCCGCGGAACTCCCAAGGGTCGGCCACGGGCTGGTCGGCCACGTTTGTCTCGCTGCTTCTCTTGCTTGGGGTGGGGTTGTAGAAGCATCGTTTCTCGTATCACGTAGACTGGTTTTTCGTTGCGTGCTGCTGTTACGAAGTCGTTGGGACCATTCGCCGAGCTGACATTTTCAACTCTTTGCTTTTAATGCGATTACCGCATCGATTCCAACGATTTGTTGTTGCGTTGCTCCTCTTTCGGTCTTTCGATCGTGGAAACTTTCGAGCCGCCGAACGATATTTAAATAGAGGAGACATCGAGAGCATCTCGCTCGAGGATTTTCGGTGTAAGAGAGAAGCAGCTGGATAAGCGTCTCGGATTGGTGAATCGGAAGAAACGATTTCGCGGGAGTCGGCCGAATCAGGGTAGCTTTCGCGGCGCAAGCGTTTGAGAGAAGTAGCTTCGCGATCGGTCCGCGATCGGTCCGCGATCGGTCCGCGAGCGAGTGGGAGAGAGTGTTGTGTACATAGAAGTATCTGTATTATGTTAAATCGGCAAAAGAAAAATTGCCAGCGAGTGAGAGACACGTGGTTCCCTCCTGACCTGACTTGCTCCCAGGTGAGCCAGCTGCGCGAGGTATTGTCTGCCATCAAGAGACAGAATGCGGCGTCACTGCCGACGACACCTTTCCAGGATTCGATGACCATTGAGACGACACTGATCGACCAGCACACTACCTCCTACTCCGTCGGTTGTAGGCAGCACACGACACCCCCCGATTACACTAACACTACGTCGAACACGGGCCCCCATTGGCTCTAGCCGCCCACGGTAACTCACGTCATGGATTTTAAACAGCAACGACGGAAAAGAAATGAAACCGAGATGCTATTTTATCAAAGATAATAATAACAATAATAATGATAATAATAATGCGAGTAATAATAAAAACGAAAAAAAAAGAGACGAGTCGATAGGATTAAAAAGCAAACAGACGAACGATTCCGGGAGCAATCGGTGTCCCATCCGAGAGGATCCACCGGGGATCCATCGATGGGATTTAGAGACTCGCGAGACCGCGGTCGTCGTCGACAGGCCTGCTATCGATCCATACGTACAACCGCGACTTCGGTCCACCGCAATTACCGCTTTCTGCCTTTGGAGATCGTTTCCCTCGCAAATTGTGATCGTAGACGATAACACGTTCGGATATACTCTCTCTCTAATATATATATACATATACATACATATACGATATATATATATTTTTCTTTCGCTAAACGTGCCTCGTGGATCGTGCGCTTCTTCGTGTGTTCGAGCTTGCATCTGTATGGCTGATTGCACACCGTGGCGTAGAATCGCGCGAAACCATTGCTAAAACGATTATCCGTGAACACGGCGCGAATTATCTGTCGTCGACTGCGGATCAGCTTTCCGCAAAGGAGAACGATTCTTTCAGCGGGTTCCGAACCGATCCACGCACGAAATCCGCAGTACAAACCAGATTCTAAACCGTTCGATTGCTCAAATGAAAAAAAAAAAACAAAACGGACAGATGATTCGCGACGATATTTGATTAAAAAAAAAAAGTAGAATAGAAAACGGGCTGGATCGCTTCGGGAGAGTTCTACGCCACACAGCAACGTTCGCAACAAAAAAAAAAAAAATATATATATATATAGAAGACTGTCCGAGTGTTCGCTGAAGAAAGAGACTAAAAGAACATGCCACATGCGTACGTGTGCGTGTGTGTGTGTGTATTGCATCGATATTGTGAAACACACTCGTGTCTTTTAATCTGTATTTTTGTACCACTCGATGTGTCCGACGCACACTGTTGAAAACAAATACAGATGCTTTTATTATCTGCTGGTTCGTTGTTGTATTGCACACCCCCTTGATTTCCCTCAGTCGGCGACCGCGGCCGCGGCCGGGATCATGTCTGTTGGAAAATGGCGGCCGGGAACAGTGAGGAGTCGAAGTAAGCCTGTCGACGCGGCGAGAGAGAGAGAGAGAGAGAGAGAGAGAGAGAGAGAGAGAGTGAGAGAAAGAGAGAGAGAAAGAGAGAGACGAATACACGATCTTTTGGTAACCGATCTCACCTCGTTTAGATGTTTGCACTCGCTGGTAGAAGGCACAGGTCAGGCTGCAGTACCTCCCTCGGCGAGGTCCTTCTTCCTGCCTCCCCACCCCCGAGAAAACCTAGCAACTTTCCTTCTACGATCATCTTTGCACCGTTTTACAGGACTTTCGGATGCGTGCAACGACTCACAGATTTTTCAAAATGATTTGTAAAGTCGACCGGTGCCTTCTAGTTGCTCCATTTCGCAATATTTTCTTTCCAATCGATGGTGTACACTGCAGTTTTCCCATAGCCATGTTTGCTAAGCAGAATATTCTTTCGTTTGAAACGTTTGCATTTCGCGGACTTGAAGCGCGTAGATGGCAGAATCTTTTGCCTTGTACCTTAAATGCCTTAAAATGCCTTGAGAATTTCCGAAGAATCGCGGGGAAGAGTGATCCGCGAAAAAATCTGTGAGTCATTGTAGATTAAACGAGCAATCGATAGTCGCGATTCTTTCTGGTAGATCTACCACATCGATTCAAATCGATCGAGCAGAGAAGGAAGGACCCCGTCGTTTTGCCGAGGCATCATTCAGAGTTAACTTGGCACGGTCTTGCGTATCACCATTAAAATCCATGGCTTGAGTCCATGGCTAGAATTTCACTGTCACATAATATGTACGTGATGAGATATACGACACCAATCCTAGAAGCTGCAGCTTTCGTAGAATGCACACGTGTTTTTCAATGATCGAGCGAATTAACGGGAATCACTGTTAGGTCGAGCTAGAAAACGTCGGCTTTCGGCTTCCGACGGTCGATATCATTCACCGATGGACTGCCGTCATACTCATTAGACATCACCGTATACCACATACCATTGACAGCAACATCGTAACACCACGTTACGCACGATCGCTTCTGTAACTACTCCAGCTAGTAGTCGACCGAAACGTCGCCGAATAATATTCGTTGGTTCGACCGCGGAAGATCGCGAAGGCTTGAGAACGATCGCGATAGAGGTTCGAGGATTCAGGAAGGATCGTGCGTCGCAGGATCGACCGCGACCATCAACGAATACAGACTCTTGTGCTCTCCAGGTGTTCCTCCTGGAGGAACAACACCCTGAAGACTCGTCGAGCATGTCGGACGACAGGTCGTACGTGTTTCTACTCTATCCACCTTCCGTGGGGTCGACGCTCAATCCTGATCTCTATATCGTGAGAGTGCAACTGAGGGCGCTGGTGGTAGGCCTTTTGGTGCACCAGATGCTGCTGCACTGCATCGCCAGTGTTCTTTTGCAGACCAATGACTCCTCCTTCCCCAGGTAGGTAGCGACATCGACCGAACTAAATTTTAAATTTAAAGCGTGGGTAATTGTCGAAGCCGATTCCCAAGTCGATGGAATTTTACAACAGTTTCTAACGCCATCGAAATTCTAGCCTAACCCACGTGATCCCCCGCTCGATGGGCTCGGCGTCGCCGAAAGACTCGTCATCCGGTTGCCTGTCGTACTTATCCAGCCAGCACATCGACATCTTCCTTTCGGCCCTCGACCTGTCCTACGCGGCAGCATTGAAATTCGATTGTCGACCGGGTCTGAAGTTCCTGGTGCAGAAGATAGCGAACCTCCAACAACCGGCGAACCTCTATCGCCAAGCTGGCGCAGCATGGATCATCAAAATTGTCACCCTATTCGAGCTCTGCCTCCGCGAGATAGAAACGACCGGGGCCGACCTCGAAACGGTTAAATCTCTGCTAACCTACAGCACGGACGACATGTCTGAGAACCACAGGAAACTGTCGAAATATCTGAGACAGGCTCAGATCACGTTCGAAGAACTTTGCGAGAGCTACGTGGACGTGGTCCTGGACAAAGATGGGAAACACACTAGAATCGATAGTTTCTCCGAACGGGAGATCTTCTTGCTGGTGGCACAGCCTGACGATTACCCCGAGATCACCAGGAAGGAGCCGATCGTCGACAGGGCTGTAAACACGCCGGCTCCTGCGGAGTTCTATCAGGACTATCGTCGCGACTTCCACGAGGCGTATCGCCAAGAGTACCGTCAACACTATCGTCAGAATATCCGCCAGGAATTGGAAGATCTCGAGGACCAGGCGGATGACCAGGACGACATAGAGGCCTACAACCCTAACCTCGACGACGAGAGCGGTCTGGAGGAGCTTGATCCACAGCCGGAGGAAGAAGTCAGACGTTTCAGGCTGTCCGACCTAGCGGTGGAGTATTCCACTGACTCTGGACCACCCAGCGAGCCGGAAACCGACAACTCCCGACCCGTGTCTCGTTTAGGCTCCGTCACCGAGAAGATGGTCTATATGGACCGATCGGGAGGCACCTCCAGCGAGGGCTACATCGACGGAAAGTACTGCGCGGTTACCCCAGCTCCCGGTCGCTTGATACATCGCTCCGACGATTTCTACTACAAGATGAGTCCTCTCAGGAGAGCCGAGTCCGCGGGATCGTTCAGGACCTCGGTCTCCGAAGTGCTGCCACCCAGCACCAGTCTAACCGTCGACGAGATGTCCAGCTATCGGCGATCCAGGATGCAGAAGAGGAGGAGCGACGCCTGTCTGCTGTCCAGACGAAGCTCCCTCAAGTTCATCGTTCCCAGCGAGATCGAGGACTACCAGAAGTTCGAGTCGTTCGATGCTGCGGCTTCGAGGTGCAGATCGGTCATGGAACTGAGAAAGAGGTCCGCGTCCGTGTCGTCGAACGAGTTGGAGATGTCGCCGAGGGCGTCTTCGAAGATCGAGGAGAAGGATATTTCTCCAGCTTGCTTGGACGACGTCGACGAACTGCTGAAGGATTACAGACGCAGCAAGAGGGGTTTCAGGATGAATCCTTTCTTGAAAGACGAGGGCGAGGACGCGAAGGAAGGAGCATTGGTAAGGGACAACTCGTTCCAGAGGAAGGCGAACGTGCACAAAGACAGCGAGGCGCACAGGAGGGCCTGGGCAGAGACTCTCTGCACCGTTTTGGACTGGACTCTGGCTCTATCGGTGAGTGTTCAGCCCTTTATAGATCGATGTGCAAGCATGGATGCTTAAAGAAACAATTTTCTTCCAGACTGACAAGCTGACACCCCTGCTCCCGGTGTTCGTGAACGGCGTGCAGGTCCTCACGAGCACCCCGTGGGCCAGGACCTCCAGGAACGGCTGTCCCTTATTTCCCACAGAGTATCAGCTGGAAACGTGAAGCCGTTTCTCCGATTTCAGCAGAGAGATTCATTTTTATCGTTAATTTCACCGTTCCAGCGGTCATCGGCGAAAAGAAGAGACAGGCCACTATATATATATACAGGGCTAAGACCATCTCGCCATCGCGACTGTTCAAACTTTGAAATCTTCATCGAAATTATCTTCGGATCCAGTTAAAGTATCTTCGATGTCCAATTTCCTTCATCTTGCGAATCAAAAGCGAACGAGGGCTACGAGTTCGCGGAGCATGCTTCGAATCGTCGCGTTGGCTGTTCTCGCGGGTCTTCGAGCGAACGCAGCGACGCCGAGCGCCGGCCGAAACCGGCCGGAACCGGCCGGAACCGACCGGAACCGACCGGAAGTGGCACGCACACGACAGACAATAGCCAATCCGCCGATTCTCCGCGGACGGGAGAAAAGGTGTCCCGTTTTCTCCGCGATCTCTAGCTTGTCTCGGCGCGACGGGACGCGTCGACACGGAGGGACAAGGATTTTATTTACGATCCACTCTCTGCACGCACATCTCCCGATTCTCATTTTATGCTCTTTGCGCTTAACTGTAGTTTGCGGTCCAGTCGCAGCGGAGACTCGCTGCCGGCCCCGGCACCGCGACCAGCACGACCAGCGCGATCAGCGCGACGGAGTCCGCGGGATGCTCGACTTACCATTCCCATTCCGAGCTACCAAAAATCCTACCAAAGTCACTTTCGTTTCCGTTTCCCTGCGACAGGCTGCTCGATCGCAGAGTCGAAGAGGGAATCGGTGTTTTTCTGCTTTATACTTTTATAGCGAGTTTAACGTTGGAGTTTAACGGAAAATGAAATATTATTTTGCGAAAACTCTGAGCGCAATCAATATTGTTGGATAACGAAAAGATAGTTGGCGACATTCATTTTCGAGTCTGGATCGAAGATTGACTGAAAATTGAGGAACGAGTTTTCTTTGGAAATTTTGCCTAACAGTGGAGCACGATCTTGTTAATCTTTCCGGTCGGTGCCGCGTCTTTCCACCCTCCCCATGATGTGCAATCTATCGAGCATTATTTGTACGATTAATAAGAAACGAGAATCTAAATGTAATTAGCGAGCTAGAAAAGTTAAGAGAGTTGACGTTGAATCCGGAAGTTAGACACGTTTAGAAATGTTACAAAAAGAAAGAATATCGCGGAGGATGCATAGTCACAGATCCTTCGGTGTTTTGCCAAAGATTGAAACGAAGATGACGAAGAACGAAGAACGAAGAGCGAGGATACCGTAGCAGACGAAGGAGAAGTGTGTCGTTAGATTTTATTGTAAATAGTACTCTCGGTCGATCACACGGTGATCCACGAGAGCAGCTAGATATTTTTCGCGTTCATTTTTCCGTGTTGTTTAGCGGACGGCTAGTCGCGATCTTTCTTTCGTTTATCGCTTCGATATTAATATATTATACAATATATTTTGTATGCCGTTTGTAAATTAGAGAAAAAATACAAAAGGAAAAAAAGTATGCAGAAGACGGAAGTTTGTCCGGCCGTTTGCGTTGTACCAAAAAAAAAAAGTCGATCACCGTTTCACGTCGGTGTTTCTCTCCGCGATTCTGTCCCGGACTCCCGGCCGTTCGGTGTTAAAAAAGAGATAATGTTGTTGAACGAGCTCGAGACGTTTCATTTATCCGGACGAAAGTGTCGGAGAAGAGAAATTGGTGAAAATTCCGGACAAATTGATATAAATCGATAATAAAACGTGCCTATGTACAATCCTGTTTCCTTTCCGTGTAACCAAGTACGAACTGGGACTCTAAGGCTGATCTGTTTGCCTACGTGTACGAGAAACAGTATGAACGAATAAAAGATGCATTTATTATGAATCGTTCCCCATAATTTCCATGGAGTCTCAATAAATCCCCTCGACACCTCTCGTTTAACGATTTATTTAAACCGTGATCATTTCACCTGGTCCTAGATGGAAATTAAAATATTTCAGCGCCGCTACGTCACCCAAGGAATAGTTCAGGTTGAGCTCGATGGGTTTCGGAGTCGGAATCTCGGCTCCGAAAAGGGGTGAGCATCCACGAGTGGAAGGGCGCGAAAGAGTTTCGTGCCGGGTGGACGACGGATTTCGAGATGTATCGGAGGTGTCGACTATTTCCTGCGAGGCGGACATCGTTTTACTTCATTTTAACGGGCACAGGAAAGGGCGGGAGACTCTTGTCTGCGGTCGAGTCGTCCTCGTAAAGAGGAAAGCTTACGAGCGACGGCCGCCTCTACGCTCATGCCACGCTTTTATTCTTGTCCTGGCGTTCCATTCGTCGGGGCAGTAAACATGACCGAAGAGGAAAGGAAAAGAAGTCACCGGGAAGCGTTTCGTCTTCGATGAAACATGCGAGGAATCGAGCTCGCCGTAGAAAACTGAAATGCTGCGCGAACCGTTCTCCTTCCTCCCCTCTTCCGAAACATCCTACCCTATACCAATGATATTACCCTGTTCCTGAATTATTTCTCATTTCCACAGATTATTTCATAAATCCCTTATTATTCTCCATCAGTGCATTCCACGCATACGAAATTGTAGCTCATACAATATCTTTCTCAAGTGTACAGACAAATTTGATAATGTACAAATTATTTCTGCGACGAAGTACAAAGCGTGCTCTGTCTAAAAAAAATGTGTGAAAGTGCAAACCCGAGGAAGACGCTGTCGACGACTGGTTCAAACATTTCCGCAATTTTCGTACGCGTCTCCGCAAATTCGTTTCGCGACTTTTCCGTTTAATTCTCGTTCGAAGAAGAATCGGGGAAATAATCGGGCCGAGTCGAGAATTTTAACGTTCGACGACGTCGCGATTGTTATCTCGCCGTATTAGTTATCATTACGAGTAATTCGCCGCGTTGCGAAGCAGGAAAGCGGATTTAACCGAAAAGAGAGAAATTGCCGGCGAGGAATCCCGGCGATCTCCCCGCGGAACGGTCTTCCCTTTTCGTTGCGATTATAGTCGAAAACGGGAAATGGACGTGCAGTAGCTGCCTGCAACCTCCTAATCACGATGATTGCTTCTTCGTCCTATGCATCGGCTTATCTATTAATTCCTCTTTCGGCGAGCAATTTAACTGACTTTCTACAGCGATTGCGCAACACAAGTCTTCCGGGAGCCATTCAAAATTCATTGAAACACGCACACCGTTGTGAAACCTTCGAGTCGTCTTTTAAGTTGAAATTCATCGTTAACCAGCGACGGAATCTTCAGCGATCGAAGAGAAGATATGCAACTAAATATACATATATATTCGAAATATAAATCAATCGGTTCCAGCGCTTGGCAACTTTATCTACGTTAAGTACATAATCATTTCAATGGAACGAATAATATATTCCTCGCGGGGTTTCACGGATTTTCGCGTTAATTCTCTGGAAGTTTAATGCGCAGAGGCAGCGCACGGTAACAAAAATAGCGTCCCGGGCCAGCAGAGATCCCGGTGGAGGAACGAGGACACCAGAGCCAGGCCGGATTGCTAATAAAGGGACGTAGGACACTGCGAGGCTGCCCGGTGTAGACCGCAACTATCCATCCGTTCGTCATTTCCAGCGTGCTTTAAATATTAAATAGAGCTCGCTGCGCGCTCGTGAAAAGGATTATCCGTGGCCTCCGCGCCCCCTCCCTCCCTCCCTCCCTCGAAGGGGGGGAGGGGAGGAGGAGACCAGCCGTTTCTCTGTGGTTTGCCCCCATGCGAACGGCCAGATAAAGATTTTTCTACTTGCCGCTGCCGAAAAGGATATTCGTCCGCTAATGAAGGCGAGCCTTCCCCATCCTTGTTCCTTCTCTCCTTCGTTCCTGACCCCCTCGGAACTCGGAACCGTTTCCGACGCCGATCCCTCGCCCCGGACCGGAAGCCTGATCCCAGAAACGAGAAGAAGAAACCTAGGCGAAACTCGACGGGGATTCAGGAACCTGTTTAGGCAAGACTTTATTTCATGGAAAATATCTGTGTATTTACAACGTTACATGACTATCAACCACGTCGAACGCGTCGCTCTCGAGACACTACTAGCCACTCTCAGATCCTATTATCAGTTCGCTCGGCGACACTCGACGTTCCACGTTTCAGCCGACTCTTCGAGTCGCTGTCCTCTGTACCGTGCACTCCGCCGAATCACGAAAGTTCACGGAAGTCTCTTCGAGACCTAGTACACATCGTCGATATCACAATTAAATACCGGGTATAATTTCCACCATTCTCGTCCGCCTGCTTCTCGAAGTCTTCTCCATGGAGTTTCAGCGGCCCGGACCCAGGGTGTCCGCTCAGTAAGGTCTCCATACGTCGTTCCTCTGCTCGTTCTCCTCGCCGAGGACTCCGATCTCCAGCCTGTTGCTGCTGATGGTCAGATTGCTGCCGGCGATGGTGACCTGCTCGTCGCTGAGGTCGCCGTGCAGGTGTAGGTGGATCTGGTTCTGGTTCACGGTGCTGTACAGCTGTGGACAGAGGACCATCGGCGCCGGACTGATGTAGTTCTGACTGGGATTGTTGTAGTAGCCCTGGTAATTTGGGTTGTAGTTGTGCGAGGCCACTGGGACCGGGGTGACGGGTCCTGGGGTCCAGGAACTGTAATGGTAGCCAGGACTGCCGCTTCCGGTGCCTCCGCCGGCGAAGATGTCCGGGTCGCTGGACTTGCTCGGCACCAGGGGTAACGAGGAGGAGGATGCTGCGTGGCCGGGGTACATCGACACGCAGTTCGGCGTGTAGGTGTCCTGCTGGTTCTCCGAGGGGAGTACTATAATGGCAACAAAAGCTTTCATCTGGCGAGGTTCTTGTCTCGGGGTCGAAAAATGTTGGGAAAAAGCGTCTCCATGTTGTTAGAGTAGCGAGGCATTTTTCAGGGTTATTAGAAGCTCGAGGAAATTCTGAGGATCGTCGTTTACAGTTTCTTGATGGAAACGCGGAGCAGTCTAGGATCTTCACAATACTCTAAGAGTACCCTGCATCTTTTTACGTTAGTGGTAACTGAGTAACGATTGGAGCTAAGTGATGATAGATCAAAGAACCTGATTTCTTATCTAAAATCTGATAGGTTCGACAATGGCTAGAACGAGTCGACGAAGATTCTTCTGCATGGACTATGATTTAATTATCCGAAGAATCCTAGACGATCTTAGACAGTCGAGGACTCTTGGAACAAAAGTGTTGTCAACAAGGAAATTTCGAAGCAACAAATACTATAAATACCGCGATAAAGCAGTTGCAAGTTACGTCATAAGAGGAAGAACAGGTTCTCCGAATATCTGCCGCGTCGTAGGAGGCATGTGCTGCGAGCGTTCTCTTTGGAACAGGTTTAGTAATATTTTAGTCAGACTAGCACGAATGTGGAACGCTTACCAGTCGGCAATGGCATGGGTTCCGTGGTGGGATGATGAGAGAGAGGTTCGCCAGGGTACGAGAATGCTCCACCAGGAATTGGCGAGAAGGAACCACCGCTGCTCACCGGAGGTGCTGGATAAGACGGCGCCGACGATGAGTAGGCCCACTCTGTCGTCCCTGTACTCGTATCTGGAAAAAACGCAACAGCTATCGTCAGTCCTAATCAATCGGAATTCCTCGGGAAAATGATCCAGAGGAAGCTGAGAGCCTCTGAAAGATGTGTGCAATCATCGCGACGAGATTTCATCGAGATTTCCAATGAGTAACGTCGTCAGGAATCATCAATATGACTCATGGTTTACCAATTAAATCTCTCCCCGCTTCCTTCGTCGGTTTCTTTCCTCGATCGGTTAACTGTTTTCGGCGAGTGTACTCGTCCTAACACAAATTTAGTTGCCATTTATTTCTGACGAGTATATAGGCCAAAAATTGTTAAGCGATTACTTATTTTACAGAAGTATTGTATTCAAAGAAAATACGAAGCGAATCGAGCAGATACGGTATAATTACAGATTGCAATCGAGGTTCGAGATAGCGTTGTACAATCATTAGTAAATGACGATGATTAACATCTGCTGAAATATTAATCGCGGTCCTCGCTACTTCCGTCGGACGTCCGATGAATTTCCAAGTGGCCAAACGCGACTCATAGCAGTGCCCGGTAAAAGCGAGGAAACGAGGAGGAAAACGTCGCCCGGTTCGCTGAGTCATCGCCCGGTGTGATTCGACGAGGCTCTCGCTGCGACGAGAGCCGACGACAAATCGGAATGATTATGAAATACGTATTCGCGTACCGATCGCGGATCGGTAGATCCGGGGAATAATGTTTCACGAAAAAGTCGCGCCGGCGACACACAATACTTCTTCTTTCCTTTATTCCCCTCGATGAGCCGTTTCACCTTTCATTCGGCATCTGTAACACTAGAGTTTGCTTCCCGTACCCGACGGCCTTCGAGGATTTATTTAAAACGCCCCCTTCGTACCAGTTTTTATCGTTTTCCGCTCTTCGACCATCCGTCGATCGTTATTTTTCGATTCGAAACACGAGAACCGTAAGATTTGCTCCACGACTGCATCATTTGTTCGTTTATTTCACGGCTGGCCGGATTCAACACCTTCGCGAGATCAATGCCGATGATTTCTATGCGAAAATGGAGAAACCAAATTTTTCGCGAGGGTCCAAATAATTTTCCTGATTCCGATTAGAAGTGGGCGTCGTTTGCAACTTTATAATAGAACGCGTCAGAATTTTTCGGGACTCCGACGACAACGGTTGCCGTTCGTGGCGGAAGCCTCGTTCGTTAATTTCCCACGAAAGCAAGTGTCACGGCAGAATGTGGAACACGTTCCCCGTATAACTCCGACGCGACGCGACGGCGGAGTTCAAAGAACCGCTTGTATCATCGTCGCGGAGTCGCATTCGCGATGCTAGGCTCGTTTGGCAGAGCGGGAAGAGCCGGTGGAAAGTCCGAACATTGGTGATTCTCGACGGAGCGCTCGATGACAAAACCCGCTCTCTCAAGGGCGCCGCTCCGCCGATTCCGGGAAGACCCGCGCTACCGAGAAGCCCCCGGGTGCTCCGGGATTTTACGACTCCTCTCTGCCAAAAATTCAAAATCTCTCGCGCTACGACGGTCCATCCTTCCACAAACTTGCACGAGAAAATAACAGAGCGCTGGGTGACGACTGCCTTCTAACTTTAACGGCAACTCGCTTCGGCCGAGATTTCGGTACGATCATTCGCTGAATCTACGTTGAGACTAAATCGATCAATTATATTCCCTAACGCGCGGCATTGTTCTCTTAATTTTCAAAATTTATTTTCGATAGAATTATTTCAGAGAGAATTATTCAGGCAGCTTGCTTTGGAGCGAGCAATTTGTCCGACCACCTACTTAAAAATCACTCGGGCAAACTCTACAAAGTTCTAAACGCTGCACCACATTTTTCTGCCACATCGTACACCCGAGCTACTCCGTGAAAAACCCTTCAAAATTGTGATTTCTTCGGATCTTTCTTCAGTCTTCCTTGTCCAACTTTCTACAAGGATTGCGGAACGCCAGTCGAACGACATTTCACATCGATCGAGATTTTTCTCGAGCTCGTGTAAAAATGGTGGACATTGTTCGACGGATATAAGATTGGTTGCACATGGCTCGAACGTGTGGCGCGATTTTTTCGCGCGTGTGTTCCGCGCGAGAAAACGGCATTTCAGAGCGAGCCAATGGGAACGAGCAGGTAGGCCGGGTCAAGGCGCGGTACTCGCAGAGAGAATTGATTAGAAAACCGTCGATTTTAATAGCCGATAAATCTCCGGTTTCGCCATTGACTTCGCGGGCCGCGCACGCTTCGTAATCTCTGGAGCTTGCGAGGAGTGTTGCGGCGCGCAAGAAAACGGCCGCCGAGCCGCCGAGCCGTGGTTTTGTAATTAACGGTTGCTAATTCCCTCGTAAACGGCCCCCGGATCTGCGTTCGAGCCTCCGCGGAAATCTTTCGCGTCGAATTTCCTTGCGGCCGGTCTTTTTAGGTTGCCGTCCTCCGAACGATTCTCTTGTGCGAGCATTTTTGCCGGCAGTCCGCCCGAGCGGACGCGGAATCGTGCGCGATTCGCTCGTCTTGTGGTCGAGTAGAAACTTTGAGGACTTAACTAGAAGCTGAAAAGACACCGAGCAAGTTCTTTTGGTCTGGTCAAGGAATTTTAAACGAAACTGCCGGGGCCGATCCTATTGTCATTTTCTTCGCTTCCAAATTAAAAAAAAAAAAAATAAGGAAGAATCGAATGAAAATTGCGTGGAACCTTAGGAAATTTATAGAAATCGGTGGCTTCGGTGTGTAAGAAGAATATTACAGTTCCGAAAAGGTGACACTCCGTTGGGTATCGGGGGTCCAGGGCAAGCCGGTGCGGCGTGAAAGATAAGGTCGAGGTCGAGGGTCCCCTGGTAAAACTGTCGTTACGCCTACCGGCCGTGGAAGGTCGAGGTCGTTTAGGAATTCTCAAAGGGGACCGCCTCGGGGATGAGGGCGTGCGGGTGATTACCGAAAATGGCCGTGTATTTGCCGCAATTACCGGAACAACGGTAACAAAACAAAGGCACACCAGCCCGTGGGTCGGCGTTCGGACGACCATCTGTTGGATAATAGTCCGTTTCGAGCCTCTTCAGGGAAGAGGAGGGAGCTGGTTCTATGAACTAGAAGCTGGACGAAGTTTGGGCGAGAGGAAGTGCGATCAGCATCTTCCGTTTGGACGTAGAAGGAACACTCTCTGCCGAAAAGACATTCTAAACGATATCGCGGCATCCAAGATGATGTCGAGCACGTTCCACGATATCATTTATTTCGGTAGATGATTTAGATTATTGACAGATGGAAAAGACAATTAATTCCAATAAACGCGTTTGGAGCTTCATCGAAACGAAACATCTAGGCTGTCGGAAATCCTGCTGCTCGAAGCAACGATTGCGGAGATGAAGAACGCGGTAGCCAGCAGCAAATGCACAATCAATCAGCAGGAAGATCAATTCGCGCCACCGGGAACGAAACAGTTCAGTGGAGATCGCTATGATCGGGAAGGAGTGGATCATACCGGGGATCAACGATCTACGGGCTTTCTCGTCGTTGACTCAGCATTCATTGATGGCCAGGGCATCGTCACGGTGGCGGCGGCGGCGGCGGCGGCCGCTTCTCAGGCGACTGAGTTCGAGGAGTTGCGATAGTAACCTCGCCGCGTTGATCCTGACCGAAGGAACGCACGAGTCCTGACCAAAGGAACTCCGAGTTGTTTACTACTTCCTTCTCTTCGACGTCTCTCTCTCTCTCTCTCTCTCGCTCTGTCTATCTCCCGGTCTCTCGCTCTCTCTTTCTCCGTTGCTCTGCGGGTGTGAAACCACAGTGAGGTGGTTTTGGTGCTTAGTCCCCCGACCAGCCATCTACTTAACGAACCGTCCATCGACCGCCGTCATTTCGTCGTTTCTCGGTTTCTCTCCCACCTAACTCTGCCCCACACTACCGGCCCCCATGCTACCTACCGCTAGCCAGCGCGCGGCGGTTCGATCTCGGCCTCATCTTCCTCCCCCGAGGAGGAGATCGGTCTACTAATCCGCGCGGAAATCGCTCGGATGCTTCGAGACGTCTCGTTGCGTCGGCTAATGGCTCGCCGGTTAAAGGACCGATCTGCGACGGCTGAAGCTGCCGCGCGAACCTCGAATCGATCTCCGACATGGATCTAGGATCTCTCGTTCCCAATCGGCGACACCGAGAGCTCCGAGATTCTCGCGATTCCCCAGTCGGATCGTTTAAAAGAGAATATCGAGATATCGAAGGGCGCCGAGAAACGGTGGTCGATCGGAGTCGTTACGAAGGATCGTGTCTCGCAGATTTCCCAGGCATCCGCGGAGCCGATCCTTGGCAGCCGCGGATCCCGAAGACGTCGCCGGGAAGAAACACAATCCCCGGCACAGGATACCTGGCGCAAGAAGAAATCGGTGACGGTAAGCGATACATATGCGGGGCAACAAGAGTTTCCTGGCCGCTCGTATGCGTAAGACTTCTCTCTCTCTGCTCCGGGACGTTAGGAGCGGGCTTTGCCAGCGTTCACGGGCCCGACGCGCAAGTATGCGCGTGTGCGCCGTATACACACCGTGCCCGACCAACTACGTGCGTGTGTCGTCATTCGTGTCGACCAGGAATATCGAGACGACGCAATATCGACTTACGTTACACGACCAAACGAGCATCTATCTCGGTGGGAAACGAAGCCCCACGGCTTCGTCTGTTCGACGCTGTTCCGCGCGTCCGATCTCTTTCCGACTTTGAAGCCTCCCGGCGAGAAAGCAACCTCTCCGGCAAACTCCCGATTCGCGGATCAATTCTCCTCCCTTGTCGTGCTCGTGCTACTGCAACTTGCAACTTTATCGCAGTCTCCTTGCTCCCATGTGGCTCGTGGAAGCGTCGTTCACGGAGCTTTGCGCGCGGGTAAGAATCTGAAAAATCTGTGAAGCCTATGCCAAAGCGAAGGCAGCCTCGAAAGAATTAGCATTCTTGAGGAACGCCACACGGGGAGGGGAGAGCCCGAATTCGAGAGGCCCGGCGAGGGGCTCGCAATGGGAGATCTCCAATGAGAAAGTTACAAATGATTACAATGAATCCAGAACGGGAAGACTCGACGAGTAGTATATGCAATTTACCGGGTACATACTTGTCGTGTCAGCGAACAATTTGTCGATGCGGAGGCCAGAGAGAAGACAGCGCGAGCAGTCACCTCGGGCAACAATCGTCCGCCATTACGACACGAACGGGGCCCTGGTAATTTGCCGGGCGTCCACGCCACGGTTCTCGTCAATCTCTCTCTCGGGGCCCGATTTCCGACGCGACGCGACGCGAGACGAGGCGAGGCGAGGCGAGGCGAGGCGAGGCGACGCTCGCAAGATCGGGACGGGGCCAATTATATTCGTCCTGCTCGCGTTTTCGCGCACTCGCCGTTATCTCCCATTGAGCCGGGGCCGCCCGTCATTCATCGGTCGGCTTGCTCAAAGGAGGAAATCTGTTTAGCAAGGGCCCGAGGGGCCCGCGTTTCGCACGCACGCCGCAATTTGCTCCGCGGCCGAACAATGCCGCAGCTTCTGGACGAAAGATCGACACGCTTCCTCCTTCCCCCTTTTTTTCCTCTCACTTTCTGGGCCCTCTCCCATGCCCCTCTCGCCCCTCTCGCCCCTCCCCCCTCCTCAGCGGGCCCCCTCTCCCCACTCGTTTTCCATTCGGCGTGGAGCGTTCCGCGACGCGTTTCGCGGCCCTCTTTCTTCTCTCCGCTCCACGTTCGCGCGTAATTTCGAGACTGAATGAAGTGTATGAATGGAGAAGGGCCTGCCCGCCGCGGAATCTCCTCGGACCCCGGCGTGCCCCTCTCCGGGCCTTATAATGCTCCGAGATCATCGATTTCACACGAGAATTGTGCCGGCGATTACGGATGTGGCCTGGACGCTGTGATTTTCTCACCGGGACCCGCTTAAAAGAATTGTCTCGGGATCGACGACCGAGTTGTACCTTTCGTTCGAGTATTCGTTCATAATCATTAGACGGCGGATTGTTATGGGTTTCTAATTCTTCCGATTCTTCTCTCGTGCCAGGAAGATCCCGAATCGGTGTAATCGAGGCTTTCAGTATCGATCTGGGATCGCCGAGATCTCCGGGCGTAAATGGCCCCGCCGGAAGCAGCGAATTAAAAATTTCAAAGGACCAGCGAGCCATCCGAAAGCTGATCCTTTGTGTTCCTTTGTGAAAAGAAGGATTGCGGCTAGCCGCAACGCATCACGACGGCTCCGCGCGTTCTATAAACGTCAACCTCCACGACGGTTCGGAAAAAACCGAACGCGTTGTAATTTGTTTAAACAACCGGGCCCCGGGGGGAATGCGAGGGGGAATGCGGCGGGAACGGAAGAGGTCCCAGGATTCGGCGAAAGCGACATCGATCTGTAATCAATTGTTCACGCTCGGGTCGGACCATTTATTGGCGATCAATTAAGTTTCGTCAGGAAAAAAAGCTGCGATCGGGTAGAAGGAACCGGCGTTTCTTGTCGGTCCGGTGGCTCCTCGCACGGGCTTCCACGGGCCTGGATAGCCGTCGTCGTCGGGCCCTGTTACCGTTTATCGGCGAGCTCAAACGAATCGTCCAGCTCCGTTTTTCAAACGAAATCGTCGCCCGGAACACGCTTTTTCACCGGACGGTCGTGCACGTACGGAACCGTTTTCCAGCTTCGTTTCGAATCGACCGCCTCAATTCGGCTGGCCAACGCTGATAATACTTCAGAAAATACTTTGGAAACAGGACGATTTATTCTCGGTCACAAGGACCATTTTTTTTTTAGTCAATTCTCCACTTCATATCAGCATATTCAAAATATATATTTAAGTTGCTTTTCATTTAGACTTCGGCGATTTTTTGTGCAATGTATATTCAACGAAACTGCGTCTTTCAGATATGACAACTGCAATATAGCTTCGCTAATCAGTTCAATGATTGCTCTAGAGATTGCAGGAAATTGTTCGCAATGCCGGCGAGTCGCAAGCTGTTGGTAATCTGAAAAGCTGGATCGCTCCGTGGGATAGAGGGACGCGAGACGATCGCGAGAATCGTTTGAATGAGAAGAGTGGACGAAGGGTGCGAGAGGGGAACGCTGGAATGGTGAACGGAAGTACACCGCCAAGGTAGACGAATTAGGATCGAAAGGAAGCCAGCCGATGCTGTGTTCGTCTTCTGGTTCTCTTTTTTCTTCTTGGTACACGAAATCCCTGTACTCGTAACATCCGAGCCGGTACATTGGCTGGATCGTGTCTCTAAAGCGAGAAAGAGAACCGTGGAGAGAGAGAGAGAAAGAGAGAGAGAGAGAGGAGAGAGAAAGAGAGAAGAAAAAATAGAGAAGAAGAAGAAGAGGAGGAGGAGGCTAAGCAAGCGAGGAACAAGAGAGAAGTAGAGGGATCGAGGAGGTGGAGAGGCAGTTACGTGATCCACGCTCGAGAGGGCACGGATCCTCCAGTCGATCTCTCCGAGATCCTCTCATTTTGTCTGCGGATGATTTCGGCTCGTCTATCGGCTCTCTCTCTCTCTCTCCCTCTTGCTCTCTCTTTCGTTTTTCGACTTCTTTATTAGATGTCGAACAATACCGGGACCAAATTGAATTACGCCGTTGGGCGTGAACTGTGACGGTCCCGAGCAGCGCGATGCAGCTCCGCTTCGTAACGAACGATCCACGGGGATCGCTGATTACTCCGCGCAAGGAACGCGGTTTGGATCGACCACGGAGATTGCAAACAATTAGCGTAATTAACTCGTTCGCCTTTAATTCGGCGAAGGAATGTCCCGGCGAGTACTCTTTGATCGACGAGCATTTTTCTGCGATCGTTGAGAGCTCGCGTCGGTTAATTTAGCAATTAATCGGCAATTTCCGGGCTCGAGTATTTGACCGGTTACGAGTTTCCGTAATGTTCGCCATGAGTGCAAGCTCGTGCTCCTCGTCCCATTGCGTTCGCTAAACCGTAAATTGACGCAGGCTGTTGCGAGAGGGATTTAAAGGTCCAACGTTTCTTATAATCGTCCGCGTTCGCAGAAATACTCGGCAAAACGAATTACCATACTCTTTCCTAACCGACTGCAACTCTGTGAAACCAGCAGCAGCAGCAGCAGCCTCTTCCTCCGGGCTTCGAATCCACGACCGCGCGTTGCGACCACCGTCTCGGATGGATAAGAGGGAAGATTGCGTCTCGAATTCGATCTGCATTGTTCCACTTCTTACACCGCTGGCGAAAAAATAAATTCCGATGTCTCTTTTCCTGGTGAATTGTCACTTCAACCGAGTCTACGATCGCAAATTCGATCAACGAAGCTTGACCCGAATGAAAATTTTTGTTCCCCTGCCTCTATAGCGCTGTCGAGGGAAGCACCTGACCCCAACGACACTGCCGTGATTTCGTAAGGGATCTGGACATTCCAGGGAACCATGCGTCCCCCGTCTCTTTGATCGATTACGTTCGACCGTGTCTTCGTTAATAAAAGCAAGGATTCGATCGAAACGAAGAACTGCTAATGGCAGAACACAGGACGGACAGCTCCGGCGATTGGTTTTCCAGTTTCTTCCTGCCGACCAGTCAGCCGATTATTATTACAAAAAACCATCCGAGGCTTTTTTTCCCCCGGAGATTTTCGAGTGTTTTTGCCTCGATGTTTCGGTAGGATGACGATCCGGAGGAGCGGGATCCTCTGGATCGTGAACCGCTTTCTCGGTTCGCTCGTCCGGTTCTCAATTCTTTCTACGTTTCGAGCCGCGGTGGATCGACCTCGATCGATTTGCTCTCTCGAGATTGTCCCTCGATCATCTCAAATCGATTCGAACGAGAATCCCTGATTGCCGGACGCCTCGATTTTCGGCGATCGCCGACGTGCGAGAGCCGGCCCCGGCATTCCCGACGAATATCCAAGGGTCACGAACCGCCCAGAATTTGTTTAACGGCTGCTGTTAAACAATACATTTCTGTCTGTTCGGAAAAGTCATCGCTTAATAACACGAGATAAAGAAAGAATTATTTTCGTCTGTATGCGAGAACTCGGAAAATTGTTGCATTTCCTTTTAAATAATATCCAATGAAATTGTTTCCAGACACGACTAAGAGGCTCTAATTCATAAGAATTTTCTAGCGGAAAATTCTCTCAGCAGTTCTTATAACCGAATTTATTGGATGGAAAATGTCCGGTGGGACAATCGACGGCCAACGAGCAGGAATTCGCAGCGGCGATCGTCGTGGGAAAAGCGTGGATGCGTTCGAACGAAGGGTTCGATTCAATTGACCCTCCTCCCAGGAGCAGCTCCCGTGCCAAAACTCGTCTATCTCGTCCTAGACGCTCGATCTCGATCCCTCGTACAATCTCCACTCGCGAAACAAGACAAATAAATTTCCCATCAGCCCCCCCCCCCCCCCCCTGTTCGCGTTTCAACTTCCACTTGCCCTCTTCGGTGAAACCGCGATTTTTACTTCGCCCCGATTCCTGCCTCTCGGAATCAAATCCCGGCGCTCCAGATGCGCTAAAATTATTCTCAAAATAGTTCCACGTTTGCAACCATAAAAATTCTCTACGCCTGAAATTGCGAGATCCATCGTGATCGAGCGTTCGGATGAAAAGCGGCGGTAAGAATAATTTCGGATATCAGGGGTTAATTCGGGCAGAGCATAGGTCATGCAGCCGAGTGATGGAAGTTCCACCGGTGCGCCTCGGGCGGCGAAGATGTCCGAGGTCCGAGCGTTCCTCGCGGAAAGCTCGACGAAATCTTGTAGCTTCCGCAAAGTGGAATTTCAGAAATCCCCCGGGTATGCGGTGCTCGGTGAACTTTATCGCCTGTCGGTTTATCGCGTATCCTGGTGGTACAACATCCTTCGTGTCCGTCCAATCAGGCGCGCACTTGGCGGACGGCTTAAGGAAACCCGTGGTGACCGCTTAGCCCAGACCGCGATAATAACCGGGCCGAGCGGAGGACCGTTCCGTTTCCAAGTCTATGTCCCTCTGCTCCCTTCGAAACGGCACTCCTTCCTCCAGCTTTCCGCAGATAATCGGAAGCTCCGCTCTTTTCCGCGTCCCGGTAAATCTCGGCCGGCGACTTCCGGTTAACCGACGACCGGAGCTGCGGTGGGCACCGACGTCTTTGTCGCTTTCACGAGCTCGAGGAATTTTCCTCCTCGAGAAAGAATCGGGGATCCGGCCGATTCGTTTCGCACGGAAAACATTTCGGAGAACAATTTCTCAATAGAGAAGCAATCGCTTCGAGTTATTCGTTTGGCGAATTAATTGAACTCTTCGCCGATTACGCGGCGTAGTTTAAACTTCCATGGGTGCTGGCGACTATGGGTGCCTGCGATTGGTCGGGGAAATAAGTGCCATAAGACGCAACAACAGTCGCGGCCCGTCGAGAACGATGGTGCCGACGGATTTACGAGTTTAATTAAGTCCTGCGGTCGCGTTTGTCATTTTAGCGTTCATCGTAGGCTCGTTTGGCGACCGTGTACCCTGCCAAAAGCCTGGATAAAGAATCGGGCAAACTTTCGACGACGGTTTTCTTGCAGCCGCGTCCGATCACGAAAAATCGACTTATCGATGGTTTATCACGGTAACGAACAATCGCTCGGCGAGAAGATTAAAACGGCGAACGAAACCGAGGTGTTAATTACACGTTTTCCTAATGTGTCACGGATCCTTTAGCATTCCCATGGCGAGCATAAGCCGCGTACGTTAATAACCTGCTGATAGAGAACATGATAGGGGTCGCCGGAGCTGCGAGGGAGTCTCGCGAAAGGAGTGTATGTGACACTTTCCTAATTGCCTGGCAACTTCCCCCGTCACCCTTTAAGAAAGGTAACCCTTATTCTACTCCCGTTGTTCCCAGACCTCAGACGTTTCCGAGTCTGCTTGCTCCTCGACGCGACGCGACGCGAAGAAACTCAACACCGTGCGCATTTCATTCGGTAACGATACACACTCTCTACCAACGCGCCCACGATTTCACCTCTTCGAGATCCATCTGTTTTCCCCGCCCATTCTCATCCGGAATTCCCGCTCCGAATTATTTCGGGAACTCGCGACCGTCAGAATATTTTGCAATCAATATCTTGCTTTAATTCGGCATCGTAATGCCGCAATTAAATAAATTTAACACGCGTGGTGTTAATTTAATAATTGCCCATAGCCCGACGGGGTCGTGTAACCGCACCCGTTTTCCGAATGAAATTGAACCAGCGATTCCGGAAGATGGAGAATGATAATCGAAACGGCTGGAAGGCTGATATTAAACGACAGAGATTTATCCGTCGGCTGCGTTTAGCTAAAATCCCGGGGCCGCCCGAAGCAAGAGTAATGATTCCGTACAAGCGCACGCACTAGCCTTCCATTAAGCCCGCGACGGACAAAATCCGCTGGCGAGGCAAGAATGCGCGCGGGACAATCAGTATGCCGGGGAAAAAGGCCGAGAAACAGCCAGAAAGGTAGCCGCATTCTCCGCTATTCCGCGGAGGCACGTGGGAATCGCGGGATCGACCCTCTTCTGCCATCTTCTTCGACAACTTTTGCTCCGTCTCTTTTTCGTATTCCACGGTCCGTCAATTACCCTCCGTAAATAGGTAAAGAGACTCGATGCTTCTGCCCCTTCCCGGCAATCCCGGCTTCTTAGAACCTCGTCCCTTTCTCCTACAACTCGCTGATCTTCGGAGAAAGCGAATCTCGATTTCAAACTCTTTTAAAGCGCTTCATCGTTAGACGACCGAGGTCGAAAAGAACTTGAACGGAAGTCCAACACCTCTAGAATTATTTTTCCTAGGCGATCAACTATGAAAAGGTCTAGCCACGTTATCGATCAAGTTCGAGACTTCGGTCCACAGTAGATCTTCCATCGAAATCGATCCGGCAGAAATGCATCGAGCCGATCAATTAAAAATGCACGATCGAGCGGAGTGCAAACAAGACAAATGCATCGCGCGAGTAGACGCCGAGTCAGACAGAAGTGGTCCCGGCTCGGGTCGAGGGTATACAATCAGCGTGATTGTTTGACACCCCATAATCAGCGTGCTTACCCCTACCATGACTTTGTCTCTCGGCAGCCCGTGTTTCTTTCTCGGTTTCGCCTGGCAGCGAACGCGCAACGGTCCCCGCCGGGTACTCTTCTGGTCCGCTGCCACTGCCGGAGAGAGCCTCATTACCCCGATCACGACTCGAGATGAGACTCGAGGGGAAGAAGAAGGAGAAGAAGGAGAAGAACGAGAAACGGACACGGTTATATTATAAGAGACAGGAATAATGCTTCCCCTTTTTTCTTCACCCGGGAGACCTTCTGGCCGAGGTCGCCGCGCCGGCGCGGCGCGGCGTGCCCTTCCATGCCGACCGGTACCCCCTTCGGGTTTGCGATCCCAGTAAACGTAAACGCGTGTTACCCGTGCGAACACCGGAAACACGATTTACGCGAAGCAGTTTTTACGAGGACTACCAGCAACTCTTCCCAGATATCAATCGTCGAGAGTCAAAATGTTTAGAAGCGCGGAAGCCACGCGAGCATCGATTTCCCTCGAAGATCACGGTTCTTGATCCTCTAACATTTCCTCCGGCACAAAAAGTCCGTCGGAACGCGCGCAGACCACGTCACCAAACGAGTCAGAAAAACTTGAAAAGCGCGCGAGGAATCCACGAATAAAAAGAGCTAATCTCTGCCATCCAGGGGAATACTCGACTGGCATAATTGCGTGCACGTCGTGCGTTCAGCAAGCCGGCGCAGCAGAGTGCAGTGCAGTAGAACTTGCAGCTGGTCGTGTAGGCGAGATTTAGAGGGCAATCAGAGAGACCGGGAGTCGATGGAAAGCAGCGACGAGACGCGGACGAAGAGGCAGAGAAGATTGCGAGAAGGGTGGGAAGAAGGCTCGAGAATGACGGAGAGAGAACGAGATAGAGTGGGAAAGAGAGAGAGAGAGAGAGAGAGGGAGAGAGATCGGCTGCGATTCAACAACGTCTGGCATCGCAAGCGAACCGAGCCCGAGACAAAAGGAGGAGCGGAGCGGGCAGCAGAGCGAAGGGCAAAAACAACATGGATCCAGCTCTCGGGATCGATCGTTCCCCGATCGATCGGCCGATCGATCCCTGGTATTACGCAGACGTGCACGTGAGCCGTACGTGAGGCGGCGAGCACCGGTCGTTGTAGGTTGTACCGGCTCCGGATCCGAATCGGTGGGCAGCTCGAAACACCATGGCTGAGATTCGGCGGAGAGGGGAAAACGCGAGATCGCAGGGGAGAGACAGAGAGAGAGAGAAAGAGAGAGAGAGAGAGAGAGAGAGAGAAGCGCGGAGGAGCGAGGGAGGCAATTCGCGAGAGAAGGGGGGCGCAAGAAAATTGCATCCACCGACGCTCTCCGGTCGGTCATTTCGCACTCTATGCTCGTTCGTACGTGTGCCCGGCCTCGGATCCGCTCATTAGGCGCGAGCAAGAAGAAGAAACCGACCGAGGAGGACCGCCGCGGCCGAGAGACAGAGAGGGGATCAATGGGGCCCGACGACTACTAAATGAAGCATTTCGCGGCTCGACTATTTCCCCATTCATGCTGATAGGTGTGAAAACGGTCGCATTACGCCAAGCCGAGCCGAGCCGGAACGAATGCACCGACGAAGACCAGGGAAAAGGCAGAGAAACGATTTGCAGGTGGGCTTGCCTCGGCCAACTGGGAACGGATTCGACGGGGTCGAGGCATTACCGAGAATCTGGGTCGTTTAGATCGAGCGAGGGCCTTCCAACAAAATGCGTTTGCCGGAGCAGAGGCTCGAGCCTGTAACTAAGACAATGATCTACGATCCATCGAGCGAGGGAAATTTCAATGACGAATTTTCGAGGCGATAAAAAGCTGGTGTTCTGGCGGGGCTAAGAAAGGCGCAGACTTCTGTCTTGCATCGCAGCCAAAGAACGTTGGCCCAGATGGATGAGGTAATTACAATGGTGGCCGATCCGGAAAGGTGACACGGGCGCGTAGCAAGGTTCAGCCGAAGGTGGTGCACGAGGCTGATCGACGGAGAAGGTGGCGGAGAGGTCGGAGCAGGAGGAGATTAGGGCAAAGAGAAACCGCAGCGTAGCTTCAAAGAGGTCTTGCCAGCCAGGGGCGCGTCTACTTAACTTTGATCAGGTCGAGACCGCTGATGCGAGACGAGCCACGCAGAAATAAAGTGGCTGTCGACCTTCCCGCCTTTTTGCATCTTGGAATATCGGCTCGAAATATCCCCTGGTCCTCTGAAAACCCCCGCGAGAAAACACGCGCACCTGTTCCAACTATCGGAGCCCAAAACAATCATTTTCCTCCCCTAATTTTCTATACTGCCGCTGAAACGACTTCAAAAAACCAGAGTTATTCTTCCCGTGATTTTTCGACGACGAGACATCGTCCTCGCACGTTTCTTAAGTTTGTCGCGACTGCACGCCGAGGACTTGAGGACCAAAGTTGAGGTACTCGAGGTTTCCCGGAGGATCGAGGATTCCATCTGAATCCCGGCGACGGTGCAGCGCGAGGATCGGAGGACACTTTTGCCTCGTGCTGGCGGTGGATGCAACGGTGCATCGTGGCGGGGATCGGCGAAGAGAGAAGAGATGGAAACGGCAGGTTGAATGTCGTTATTACGTTGAATTAGAGGGTGCAGAGCCGGAACGAGGTATGAAACTATTACCTCGCGAAACGGCGGACCCCTCTCTCTCTCTCTCTCTCTCTCTCCCTCCCTCTCTCCGTTCCCTCCTGCCGTCCTCCTGCCCCCCATTCCTCGGCCGAGGGTGGGGTACGGGTGCGTAGTTTCGAGTCGCTCCACGAGCCACGAGGATCCCGGTCGTGAGCGAGAGATGATGATGATGATGATGATGATACCCGAAGAAGATCCGCGATCAAACAGTACGAGGCAAACAGACCGGAAGACGCGGCTTCCATCTGGACGCCGTTACCCTCGCCGTTGCCCTCGCCGTTACTCTCGCCCGGAAAGTCTCGAATTTCGGCGACACGATTAAATTAGCTAGGGCGATCGGTGACCACGGAGTATATTCGGAAACCACGAATTTTTTGAAACAAGTTCATGCTGTCAGAAACTTGTCTAACGACGACACACTATCACCCAGAATCACTGGCTACAGTGAACTCTCTCAAAATATTCCCCAGCTTGGAAACAAAAATTAACCACTCGAGAAAAGGAGGTGCGATTATTTGAGCCTCGCGGCTGGTTTTTACAGTTCTCGATAATCGACACCTACAAAAACCAGCCGCAACGCACTAATAATCGTATCTCCTTTTTCCAAGCAGTCCATTTTTGTTTTCAAGCTGAGGGATAATTTGAGAGATATTATTGTATAACCCAAAGAGCTCGTCACTGCGAGACCGAAGGCTCCGCCGTGCTAGCAGCTAATTAATTTGGCAGGAACCCGACCGACCAGGTGATCTAACGTACACGATCGGTCGTAAGCGACGGTGGAAGGAACAAGACTCACCACCGTGTTGAGGGCTGTGCTTGTAGCAATCCTGATGAGCCGAGGAGCCGCCGGTAGCCCCGAGGTGTGTACTGGAAGCGGGCGATGCGGTCGGGTCGGTGTTGTTGGGGTTGGTGCAGGCACCACTAACCGAATTCGCGGTGACGTTGTTGCCGATGTGATGCTTATTCCTACGGTACGGCTCCGGGTCACGTAGGTAGGGGGTGAACGGGCTCGGCGCGTCGGGAAAGGTCCCCCTCGACAATCCAGGGACCCGGGGCAACGCGGGGACCCGCGCCAGGCCCGGAATGTGTGTCTGTCCTGGAACAAAAACGAAATTTTGCTCTGTAGCGTCGTCAGAATAATTCATTTTTTAATATAAGTGGCCTTCCTCTTCGACGCCGACGATTTCCAAGATCCTAGGCCGCTGTAGCCTGCTCCGATTGCTCGTCCTTTGAACTTCAGATCTATCTGCTGTCCAATTTCGATTTGAACATTCTAACCGGCTGAAACTTATCGGCAAATCGTCTGCGAACCAGGCGAGCTGGGCTCGGGCCGAAGCATTTCCACGGCGAAATTAACCCTGCGCGGTTAGGGTGTCGAACAGTGGAATCATCGAATGATTGGTTCAATGAACGTCCTTGAAGCGACGCTGGCCCGAAATTCGGCTTCTTCCGGCGGCGATCGCGATGCGAACGAAAGCGGAGGCCGGCCACCGTCGACCAAGGGAAGATGTTTGTGCAATTAGCCGGCCAGAGTGGGATAATTAAGAAACTCGAGCAATCCCCGTGTCTCGATCGACTTCAATAGCATTCCTCGCATATCCCGGTCCGGCGAATTGATAGAGCGCTATGGCCAAGTATCGCAGCGCCTACATAGCGCGCACGGGACGCTGCACGGTCGGCGCAAAGCGCCGGGCCGCATCGCGTCGCCTCGCGTCGCCTCGCGTCGCCTCGCGTCGCCTCGCGTCGCGGCGATTCGCTATTGCGTAGGATCGCAATATGCGTGTAACGCGTATCGTTATACGTTATACGTTATACCTTATACGTTATACGACGGGGCACATTATGCGCCACGTGCATACTCCCGAACGGTTGCATAATCATCGAGCAGGATATTTAGCGGAAAGATCGCTTCGTAACGACTCCGTTACGGCTGCGTAACATCGTCCGCTCCCTCGCCGATTTTAAGGGTTCCTTGCCCGCGATTCACCTAAACGTCCTGCTTCGTCTCCCTAAAATGCATCGTAGCATATGCGTCTAGCCTAACGGGCACGGAACATCGCCGAAATGTTGAATAATCGTTTCTCAAACAACTGCTCCTTCGCAACGTGATAAGTCGACACCAAAAAATCGTAGATCATCGCTCGACAGCTCGTTGAAAAGAGGAGACCTTGCTCTTGAAATCTACGTTAGTTTCGATTGTAGAAAAAATTTTTTCAATTCCGTACGGAACATTCAATGTACGAAGAGATCGTTTCCTGGAAAGATGACCAACTTCGTTCCTGCAATCGCTACTTGAGAAGAAATCAAGTCGAACCGAATGTCACGCAGAAAAAAAATATAAAACTAGAGACTTTCACCTGTAAAATAAGCCAAGGTAGACCGTCGCACAATTTTTGTTCGAAGAGCTACGACGCTCGAAACCTCTTCGGATCTCTCGAGCTCGGTCGCTCCCGCAACGATAATTGTCTTGCCTAAACGATCGTTTGGAACCTGGTCCCAGCGATCAGTATCTGACACCAAAGTCCCCGGTCGCTAATCAAAAGAAGCGGCACGTCTTTCTGCTTTCCACTCGGCCGGTGGACGCGAGAGGAAGCCAAGAATGGGAGCCAAGGCGCAAATTGTTATTCCACCGTCGGGGAGGAATCGGGACGAGGGAGACGAGGCAAGAAGGCTGAGAATGAAGGGAGAAGGGTGATGGAAGGAGAGAGCGGGTGCGAGAGAAAGAGTGAGAGAGAGAGAGAGAGAGAGAGAGAAAGAGAGAGAGAGGGACGTTCGGCCACGAGGGCGAACGACAAATAAAGTTCGACCGCAAACTGCACGAAATTGTCGGCGAGCCCAGATGGTCAGCTCCGGTACGGCAACCGATGCCTACAAGATTATTCCTCGCTACCGACTACCACGATCGTCCGCCAGCAGAAACAAGGGAGCTCTCCGTGTGCAGCTCCGCGACCGGATCCCACGACTTCTCACGTACCGGACGCTCGTAATGCCCCCCAAACGTACCCGTCCGACACTCTTTTTGGATACCACCGTGTTTCCATTCAGGAGAAGCAAAGTAGAATGGGAGTCTGCAAAGAGAGAGAGAGAGAGAGAGAGAGAGAGCTGCCGTCAGATAATTCCTCGTCGATCCCCTTCGATCCTCTCCGATCTTCTTGGATTCCCTTTGTTTCTTCGCGATCGCCAACGTCTTCGTTCCCGCCGGCGATGGCCCTATTAGCGTTCGCTTCTTCCGAAACAGGAGTCGTCGTCGCAACAGTCCATTCTGCTTCTGTGGATCGCGTATTGTTGCGTTGCAATTGCAGTCCGATGGACAGAGCCGGCCCCCGATCGTCGGCGCCACTTACTATCTCTACTTTTGATAGATTAACCACAGAAGCCAAGGAGAGTGGGGCATTTAGAGTGCAATCGAGATCGTACAGCGCAAGTTCCAGCAGGGTTAATTTTCATTTCGAATCTATTGTGGTAAACGGAGTTTGATCCTGACGACGATAATAGTCCGAGGTTTGATTAATCGAGGAGCATCAAACGTCCTCCTCACTGCGGCCATTTTGGCTTGCGGATCGTGTGACACGATGGCGGGAACAATTACGAATCAAGTTGTTTCCAACAACTAGGATGCCGGAGTCGTGTATCCTCTTCGAAAGAATTCTGCGCGAGCAGTTCTTTCTCATAAATCGAGGCACTATTGAGAACCTCATTAATGAGACTTTAGCACGTAGCTACGAAAATCTTCTAATTAACAGACGTCTCTGTTTATCCTTTTTAGAAATATTCTTTGAAACGCAGAAGTTGCAGGTCTGTATCTGTTATGTGAGACAAAATTGGACATCGAAAAGAGTTAACTAAGAGAATTAATCAAAGGAAATAATGTGATTGGTATAGGGACAGTACGCGTTCGGATAAAATATGTTCTGCGGCGTTATCGAGAAGGAGAGTACGAATGCGCGATGGTTGGAAGAATAGTCCGACGGTGGTCTCTGGGTAATTAATTGGGCAGAGCATCGGGCGACGCATCAGGTAGCCAGACGAATTGTGAGGCGGAAAGGCGGTTAATTACAATAAACAAGAACGATCGTGATATAACACCTTCGCCGATTGCCCCTTTTGGTGCTCGTGGAGCATGGTGAAGCAGAGAGAGAGCAATAATTCCAATCTCCGCAGCACGAATGGTGGGCTTATCTAATCAAAGTGTGGCGGCCCCGGAGGACGGAAATAGCGCGGCTTTTTCCTCCTCTCTAATAACGGGCCCCTCCCTCCGCTCGTCTTACGTCCTCCTTGACGCCGGGCGCTGCCAGAATTTTCGAGAATTTTGCTCGTATCTTTCCTCCTCTCCTCCCCATGCCCGGAGACCGTTGCTGCGAGCACTTTTGCCGCGTTCGTTCATCGAACATAAATTCTTTAAATAAATACCTTCGCTTCGTACGACTCTCCGCGCGGACAAGCAAATTATCAATCGCAAAATCTAGACGCGAGTTTCCCCTAGATTTTTGTGTGCAAAAAGTTCTCAAAAATCTGGTGAACAACGCGTTGCTAGATTTCAAGGTTCAAATCCTACTCCTATTGAAATTATTAAGATGTTTCTTTAATAACATTATTGGAAACTTCTATCGTCATTTGTACTCTTGTAACAGTTTGAAGGAATCCGGAGAACTCTGGATTTTTCTGTAAACTTTGTGATCCTCGTAATAATCATCGTCGTTCTCCATCTTGGAGTGGCGCAATCGCAGCAATGCAACGTGAAAACATTGAAATTGATGAAAAGGCACGGCCGAAGAAAAATGCAATTTTTCCAGTGGCCAATGATGACTCGAGATGACAGCAATTCGCGACCGAACGGGCCGAGGCCTGCCATTTGTAGATCCGTCACGAGATGTCGCGGGGCGTCCTTTAATCAGGATTTTTGAAACGACTTTAATCGGCGAACCGCGACTACTTCCAACATCCGAAAAGATGTCTCCCCGAGTCCACAAAAAAATGATCTGTTCCGCGCCGAAGGAACGAACGCGCCCGGTTGATCGACCCGTGTTTGCACGTCAATCCACGGTCCTAGCGATTTATTTCCATTTCGAAGCGACGATCGTTCTCTCGTCGTTCCAGCCTCCGCGTCGATACAGTATAAAATTCATGTTTCGCTGCAAACAGTTGTTTTTCCAAGCGGACGCGCACGGCTCCGTTCAATTTTAACGTTTTCATCGGCAATATCGTCCGCCCGACCGTTTGCCACCGGACACGGAATTAAGCTGATTTTTTGGCAGCGCAATTTCGACTCCCATGCGGCCCTTAAATCCAGATGCCAGCGGGTCGTGGGGGTCGTGGGGGTCGTGGGGGCCGTGGGGGTCGTGGGTCGCGCGGGCCTCGGGAACCGCTTTTCTATGAAAGCCAGAAATCATTTCGCGGACCTCTCCCTGCATTCCCTCTAATCGACATTCCAAACGCGGACCAATTACCGGCCAAGCAAATTCAATTTCAACGTTTGACTGACAGCGACTGTCCGTCGATATTGTCCGGCCAGCTGCGTTTCGATGATTTTCGGCTACCGTAACCGGCTGCTAGCCACTTTGTTCCGCGATCCCTTTCACTCGGCGCTCGATCGCTGCCGCCCTTTTCCGTCGCGTTTCTGTCCGTGCTCTTTCGATCGTTCCCCGCAATTTCTTCGACGAGTCCGCCTGCTTCTTCCATCTAACAGGCTGGCCTTTTGCCTGTCCAATCCCGGATCCAACACGCCCGGGTGGAAGAACACGAGAGGGAGCCGGCCAAATTTTCAGCCGATTCCAACGAGAATTTCTGCACAGTCGGTTTCTAGATTTCCGCAGAAGCCGGACACTTCCATCGCGCTTCGAACGGTTCCGGTCAGCCAATTTCAGCCTTGGAAGTCCGTTAGGTTCTGTCACTTCCTACTCTCGCTTCCCACCCAACTGGCTGCAGTTAGAAAACTCGCGATCTGCGAGCGATCCTCGGGAATAAATTAAGCCGAGTCTTTAAGTTTGTAAAACGTAGTTCGCCCACATTTTTCTACCAAATTTCGTAAACGCGACACAGTAGTTGTGTCACGCAGGATAGAAGCAATGCTAAACCTCGACGGTCGTCCGTCTGGGCTACAAATTACGCCTCGTTCAAAACGCGATAAATCATCGTAAAAAAATCGTACATCAATTTTCGATAGCTCGTTGGAAAGGGGAGACTTTAAGCTTGAATTTCTCGTTGGTGTTTCTCGATTAAAAAATTTTTCAGCGCCGGTAGAATTTTTCAAATTCGCGTCCTTTGCACGTAGACGAAATAATTCGATCAGTATCGGAAACTGTAAGGGCACAGAAAACAATTCGCGAGGAACTTAAGGAATCGTGATTTCGTGAAACTGCGGGGACACGAAAATCCTTGGCAGTCTCGAAAATCGGGCGTCCGTCGTTTCCGGTGATCGAATCGCATGCCGGCGCGGTCCGTTAATCGTGTTACGCGTCGTTCCAGGCCACGGTAGCCGCGCTCGCAGTATTTACACGCGTCGGACTACAGGCGAATTACAGAAATTGCACGATTACCGGGCCTCCGGCCCGAAACAGCCGTTCCTCTCGGGCATAAAAGGCCAGCAGAGGGGGAGAAAGAGACGGAAAAGAAGAGGGTCGTGCGCTAGACGATCCCGAGCTAGGGGCGCGAGGGGCGCGAGGGGCGCGAGGGGGCCGGGCCGATGGTGGTGGTAATTTTCGATAACAAAAAGCTCACGATTATCCATGCAATAATGATAGCCGGCAGGTGTCTGCGTAGCGGTGCGCGCTCGTGAGCACAGTGTTTGTTTTGCCCGACGGCGGCGCAGCGCGGCGCGACGCGGCGGCTCGTACGCTCGCCGGTCGTTACATAAATTGTCCCTGGTGCGTGCCAAGCCGAGGAGACACGCCACCTCTCTCATGCCTCATGCCTCATGCCCCGAAAAACCTCGGGTGTGTATGCAATATGTCGTGATGCGTGTCCCGTTTCGACAGGACCCAGGACTTCTCCACGCGACACACTCTTTCTCTCTCTATCTCTCTCTTTTTCTCCCTTTCCCTCCGCCTTTCGCCTACTCTTTCTCGTTTTCTCTGTCTCATCGTTCCGACGGGGCCCCTCCTCTTTCATTTCGGGGGCCCGTCGCGTCCGAATTAAATCGACCGACCGACGTTTCCAGTCTGGGACCAGAGAGTCCTCGGTCTCGCGCCTCGGCTGCCGCCACCGTTTCCGTGGCCATTGTTAGCGAGCCAGCCTCGTCGGACACGTTTTTTTCCGTCCGCCGAGTCAAGGGACAGGCGGGGCCCACTCTTCCACGATCATTCACACCGATGAATAGCCGCCACGAAACAAAAGTAGAATCCCGAGTATTCGGCTGTTACCGGGCCCGAGTCTCGCATCTGGTGTTCATTGGGACCGGGGGCCCGACCGACCCACCATGGGAGTGTCGATCGAGGTGCCTCTGACTTGAGTAAGGAGTCTTGAGTTGTAAATGAAGCGCTCGGCGGTCGTACACGGCCAGTGTCATGATTGCACCCTTTTCAGTCGAAGGATTCGAGGTGATCACGAGTTTGGATTCGAGCTTGCAGGTGTAAATCCTTTCTGGTCCGTCCTTTTCCCGATCTCTTGAGGTTTACGACAGCAGCTTTAGTCAATGGTGTTTGGAAAACTTGGTACATTATTAGCAAATTGCTTTGCAAATAGTACGAGCAACGGTATTTCCTGGGGCGGGGGAGTTCCGATTCGATCATTGATTCTGCATGAATCGTCGATAAGAACGACAGAAATAAAGAGCGGAGGCCTTTACAAAAACAGTATTCTGGAAAAATTCGCAATGTTTCCATTCGGCCGGGTCGCGTGTCGAAAAATATCGCTTTTCTTGTTTTGATATTTCAGAGCGAGCACACGGTTGCCCGGATTGGGATCGAGCGGAGTGCACGGGGCACGGAAAAATCCGAGGCCGGCGGTGTTAACGTGTAAATAGTTCACAATTAACCTCGTTGCCCCGTGAAACTTTAATTCGATGGTTAAACGCGGCCTCGTCGACCGCTGGAAAATTGACGAATATAATACGCGCAGTTTCTCCGTTCCGTTGGCCGATGAGAGAAAAACGGGGGTGGAAGAGAGACGAACGGTCGATGGCAGAGAGAGCGAGAGAGAGAGAGAGGAGAGGAGAGGAGAGGGCGAGACGAGCGATAAAAAAAAACGTTAGTAGAATCAATCACGATGGACCATTTTGGGGAAAAAAAATCTGCGAGGCCGCCGGGCACGGATCGCCCTACGCCTATCAATACTTTATACAACAAATGCGAAACGTCCGCAAAAACGCTGCCGTATTCGCGGTTGACTCCGCAGCGGCTATTAATCTGATATCGAAATAACGGGCATTTTTTTGCCGCCAGTAGAACAACCGAGCCCGAAAAGGGGGGCCGGGAGCGGGAGCGGGAGCGGGCGCGGGCGCGGGACTCAGGCGTCGCGGCCGCGAGTTTTCCGAGAGGATTGCCTTTTCCGAGGGGAAGCGGCAAATTCGAGCGGTTTCGCGACAAATATTCACCAGGGATTAATTTACATTTCGCGGGTCCCATTATGTGGAAGCGACCGCGAGTAATCGAAAAATCACGCCGGCTTTAAATGCTCGAGCTCCGATGGAATTATTTTCGTTATTGGTCCCTGCGCGTTTGGTTATTTTCACGGTTTCCGAATCACCTTTCGCGATGAATATTCATGGCCACGGTGAAACCGGTGTCACCTGTTACTGATTTACAGTTTGCCCTTCGTACTGGCCGCATTTCCAGAGCGTTGGTTAACCTTTGATCGTCCAAAGGTGGCAGCTCTCCGAGCCTTCCGGACGATTTCATCTGTCGGGAGTGTTGTTTAACAATGGAATGGACGTTTGTTCGCGCGGGGTCCAATGTTCGATAAAATCGAGTCTCAAAATTCAAATTCGAAAGTTAAAACTTATAATGATTTTTAGGAGAGAAAGAACGAGACACTTTCTAATAAAATTTCAAGCATCCCTAAAATCGAAGGCTCTGCCAGAAGAAACTACCAATTTCCCCTGCACAATAATCACCGAGAAACGGAGATGGTCGAGACGAGAAAATTCAGTGGCAAGATCTGGAAGGTATAGTTTCGCTGGTCGGCGAATGGGGTCCATGGTTATTTGTATATCAAGCTCTCGCAAATACGCGACGCCCCGGTTATTAAGCATGACCAAGCAGCAGTAATTAACGGATATTTTTGGAGGTTTTCATAGTATATTACGGTAAGTGGATTACTTTTCGCGAGTGTGCTGGTAAAAGCATTGTCTATGTAGCACGGCCCGGGTGAATAGCTAACCCGAAACACGCATACGCGCGGTACGCACGTCGACCACTGCATCATCGCGCACCATCTGCTCGGTAATGACTCCCCATTACCGCGTATAGGGACTTTCGTTGAATTATCGGTACATTTTCAGGGAATCCACGCAGGATAGTAGCAGCCGGTGGCCGCGGATAGATCTCGTGGCCAGATACGTGGCTGTTGTATCTAACGAAAACTGTTCTTTTCTACTCACTCGTTTTGGAGCGTGGCTCCCTCGGTCCGTCCACCGTCACCTTGATAGCTCTGGTGTAGGTTGCCACTTGCGGGGGCGTCGTTGACACCGTTATCGTGATGCTGAAGCTCTTCCCTGCAACAAGCATCGGAAACTTTGCTGTAGAGCGGTATAAACGTCGCGCGAACCTATGAATCGTTCCTTAGCAGACCAGCGAAATTGGATGATGCGAAGGAATTGTTTTCCATGTTCGAATCGATCAGCAAATTCTTTCGAAAATAATGCTACGAAGCCTGCTTTCGGTGCGAAACTTTGCCTAGGTATAGGGTATAAGGTCTAGAGAGATATTGGACAACTCTTTTTCCCCGTCCCAAGATCGTAGACCCAGTTGGAAGGTGTTCAGGGGGCAGGCAGGCCACAGACAAAAAGGCGACTAATTTGTTAACACCAGTTGCTAAAAGAACCAGCGACAGATTGAAGGCTGCGGTCGAGTCGAGTCGAGTCGAGTCGAGTCCCGATCGGAATAGTTTACCATTTCCTCCGGCGCGCGGCGATTGCATCGAGGACCATTAGATGTCTCGGAAGACCGCGAAACTCCTCCGGGTAGGGGGCAATACGGCGAAGGGAACCCCGGGGGTGGAGCATCGGGGTACATATATCACCGGCGAAGGTCTCGAGGTTGAAGGTCCGGTATATTAATTCCCTCTCCATAAACGTCCGTCGCCGAGATTGACTACGCTCTTTTAAACGGCCCATCGCGCGCTAATATGCATTCGGTAATTCGCCGCTGTCCGGGTTCAACGAAGGAAGGAAGGAAGGCAGGCCCTCCTTCCCCTCCCGCGCTCGTTTCTTTCGGACCCTGGCAGAGTCAACCGTGTTATATCGCCTCGCGGGAATGTTACTTTGTGTCGGCACGGTCCCGGCCACTTAAAAATAGATTGGCTTCGTGGGAAGGAGGTGTTGATCGTTTTTCGAACGCCGGGCGACATCCGAGCATTCGGAGACTGGTAGCAAAGAGATTCCGAGGGATTCTTCGAACTGTTTGGATCGCCTCGAGCGTGAAATTAATCGATCCTGATAAGGGGCTGGAAGGATCGAGTGCAAAACGAAAAATTGATGCTTCGCTCTGAAACACGACTGTCCGATTTTTTGAAAAACTGCTATCGGGGCGATCGCGTGTTGGGAGCAGGGTGTTCCATTAAATTCCGCGGAGGCGGCATCTGAGGATTCGCGGGGCGACTGGGCCAATTATGGGAGATATGAAGGAGGACGTCGGTTTGCGTTAAAGAGAGGATATCTAACGTGTCGCGGACATATAGTCGTTTGTGTTGGCGTAAACGTCAACGATTTGTAATTGTCTCCCCTTGGCGCGCCCAGGTCCGCCTCGCTGTGTCTGTCAACATGATAACCGGCATCAAACACCCCCAACCCCGCCACCCCCGGGAGCTGCAACTGACTGCAGAGAGGCACGGCGTTATATCCTAGTTATAGTTCGCTCTCTCCCCCGCGTGCAACCGCTCAAACCCTCTTTCCCGACCAGTCCACCCGTCCACCCACCAGCGGCCCTCCCCCGCGTTTCAGGCCCCCTCGCCCCCCTCCCTCCCGGTGTGCCTCACCACCCGTTTCACCCCCGTGAGCCGCGCGCGCGTTGCTGTCGCTCTCGCGCCCGTCATTGTATCCTTGTTATCGTCATCGTTCCGGCCGAGCGCAAAGTGGCTCGTTTCAGAATACATCCCCCAAAAATCGCGGGTGTCGCGGTTGCTCTTTCTGGCTTTCGTTTTAAAATCGATTAGCGGCATCGATCACGGAGGACAGAGGCCGCGCGTCTGTCTTTTCCGGGCGATCGCGCGACCTCGGCCCCGGATGACACGCGGCGGCGGCGGCGGCGGCGGCGAACGTTTGCAACTGATGGGACGCGATTGGAAGCCGAATGGACTACCCTAGCACTCCGGCAACCTCGAGCTGTCTTTCTTTCGGAAGATACACAGAGGTCCAGGGTCGAATCGGTCTCGCAGAATGGTTTACGAACACTTTGGTTCGCGTCAATTTTCTAGATCAGAGATGATTCTATTCTTCTTAGTTTTCAGCTGCAATCTAGCTAGTCTAACTGATCCAACCAGTACTTCCAGACTGACTTAACAAACGTTGGGGTAGCCTGGAACGAGAAGGAGCACGCCAAGGCAGAAAGAGCGCAAGTAAGGGTTGAAATACTGTTCAAGTCGCATATCGCGAGTTCGGTGAAGGGGGTTCGCGCGCGACACCCGGCTCCCCCGCCCCTTCTCCGTCCGAGTTCATCGCATTTGGGGCTAATAATGCCGCACGGCCGATTCACCCCCCCCTCCCGCCGATTCCCCGGTCCTGCGGTTAATACTCGATGATGGGAACGGTCATCTGCAGAGACAGAACACCCAGGCTGTGCATTCGCGAACGACGGACGAACCGACGGACGGGCGAACGGACGGACGGGCGGACGGACGGACGGACGGACGTACGGGACGAACGGACAGACCGACCGACAGACAAAACCGGGCCACGCGTATGTGGCACCTATATAACGTGCAGCATCACCGGTTGTCCGGCAGCAGCTGAGAGAGAACGAGAACGAGAGAGATCGAGATCGAGCGAGATAAAGAGAGAGAGAGAGAGAGGGAGAGAGAGAGTGAGTAGAAGAGGGCCTCGTTTTCGGCTGTGTGTCGGTGTGCGTTTCGAACGGGCGAGGATGAGATTGAGCGCCATCCCGAAACCGCCCACACAACCGTCCCCGAAACCACTCGAAACCGTCCGTTAATACTCGTGGCACCGGGCGGGAGCGGGAGCGGGAGCGGGAACGGGAACGGGAACGGGAACGGGGAGGGGGCGAGGTATCCTAGGCACATTCGTAGGGACACACAGGCTCGAAGCAAGTGGGAGCCAGAAGCCGGGAGAATGGAAAACGAGGGGGCAGGCAACGCAACGGGCCTGGGAGGTAGGAGACGGAGGAGGAACGGGGCGAAGGTCCCGAGTCTCGCAACAGGATGTCTCTGCAATTGTCAAATAATTACTATCGGTGGTAATTTCAGCCGTGTCGATATAGACTGCGGTATATTACTAATTATAGGCACGGGATGCCTCGGAACCGACCATGATGGAACGCCCGTTTCAGCCGGCCGGTGAGGTACCCTTCTTTCATCCGGCGCTACCTGCTTCTGTCTCCTCTTCTCTCTCTCTCTCTCTCTCTCTCTCTCTCGCCTCGTCTCTCTTCTTTTCTTTTCAACGACCCCCCCTTTCGGCGACCTGAAGCACCGGAACCCCGACCGGCACTCAGGGAAGGTGATAATTGCCGCGTATCCCCGACCGCTCATATTGAGATACATTCTTGAGGATTGTTCCGATAGAGACCCCCTGCGTCCCGATTTGTCACAGGTGGCTTACTGAAACTTGGAGATGGCAGGTTTTCGCGGGAATTGGACGATGTCCGTTTACCGGATCGCTAAGGAAATTAAATGGAAATTCCGAGGAGGTAATAAGTTTCCCCGATCTTTGAAGGCAGCTCTCCGGACGGAAGCACCGCTTTCCTTCGAATTATTCGAACAATTATTTCGGAGAATCGAAGGGGTTGTTTCAGCGTTGATCGAACGTAGCCGAATTTCTTGGGACATCGGTTATTGGGCGATCGGGCCGGCGCGCGGCAGGATTCAATCAAATTAATAAGTCGCGGAAACAAAACCTCGACGATAGGAGGAGGGTAGATAGAGGCACACGGTCGGCCGCGGCCGGCTACGAGCCATGGTGGCGGAGAAGGGGGGGGAGGGAGCGGTTTGGTCAATCGTCGAAATTGAGTATTACGGATTATCGAGGAGAGGCAGAGCGGAAAAAATGCCGAAAAACTGGACAAAGGGATCGAAGGATTTTGGCGAGGGAACGTGTCTCTTTCGCTAATTGATTCCCCGGGGTTAGCGTGTCCGGTGTCAGGAGGATGGCGACTCGCTGACCCTGCACTTCATGATGAAATCAAATGAAACATAGATGATGCCATCGAGAGCGTGAGCGCGAGCCAGCCTCGATCAGTCTGCCTCGTTAATTCATAAATGCATCCTCCGATGCGTAGAACCCCGGCGGGGGTGCCGGTGGTACTGCGCGGACGGGAAAATGCATTTGTAGGACCGGGGACGAACAGGTTAGCTACCTGACGGCAAAGCACAATCGTCGCCGATAGAAGCACCGAAATCCGAACGGGGGGCGGCGAACTTAATCCGAGCGGCGGAAACGGATTATTTAAAAAACCGCCGCGAGCCGCCGCCGCCGCCGCCGGAACATCATTTATTAAACGCGGCCGAGAGCTGCAGACTCGTTTTTCATTCCCATTGTGGTCGATGATTCGATTTTACGGTAGCGGAATCTGATTTACTCTTCAAAGTGCTCCGGACACCGATTCGATAAAATTCCCACGGAATTAATCACCGAACCTGCCGATCGCTAAAACTCGCCGATTCGCGCGCGCCTGTCTTTCCGAAATCTTTAAAAATGTTCGCTCGATTATGTCCCACGAATCGATTTCAATAATTGGTCGTTCAACCTAGCGCGGTACATTTGGTTTCGGCGTTGAAGTATCGCGGCTTGTCTTTACGAGGATACGAGGGGGAAGAAGAAATGAGGAATTGTGAAAACGCGGGGCCAGTTTTCGAACGAGGAATTAAACGAGTGGCGAGCACATCGACCGGACTCGCATGATTTCGGAGACTTAGCCTCTCTGTCTCTGTTTCTGTTTCTGTTTCTCTCCCTAACCGACGGACGATGATTTCTGATTAACGGCCAGTTGTTTCGGATGCTAGGTCGGGGCTACCGGCGGACATCGAGTAATGACTCTGGGGCGGCGGGAGCGGGAGAACTCGCGGATGCGGAGGGTTGAAAAGCGAGGCGGTTCGAGGGGTGTTCAGGCCAGTTGATGACGATGATGATTACAATAACCGTGCTTTTAGAGGGTCCGAAATCACGGCACATGCCCCTGCCGCGCAATTTACTGACTGCTTTTTGGGCAACTTACAAAGCAAACTAGCTTTGAAGAACGAAACTGCACCACCCTAATTGGAGGATTGCTAATTGCTCGTCTCGGGAGCTTCGCCGGACTCGTTAACCGACTAATTTTTTGGGAAAATATAAACATCGGGAACGAAACAGCGTCGACGTCCATTTTCGAACGAAATAATTCGGGAGTTTTCGCGCGGCCATTTTTTTTATAGTATCGCTCATTGTTCGTCTACATTGTCCAGAATAATTTTTCAATTAGCGCGGCATGTACGGCGTGGGATTTATATTCGCGAAGGACAATGTGCTCAATTGATGCGATTGGACCGAATGCAAGATGAATTTGCTGTTCGATACCGGAAAGGTATCGGTGTTAAAGAATCGTTCGAGGAACTCACCCCTGCCGCTTCTGCCGACGAACCTGAGGTCGTTGAACTTGGCAACTTGGTTCTTCATCAAAGCGGTGGAATTCCGGAGCTCGGCGCAACAGTTCTCGTCGTTCCCCGCTCGTACTGTCACCAAGGTTCCATCCCCGACCTCGCCCAGGGCGACAACTTTGAATGCCACCGGAAGCGTCTTGTTCGACCGCCAATGAGTCGGCAGCTGGCTGCAGAGAAAATACGGCGATCCTGAGAAAGGAGCAAAAGTAATTACTGTCTCAATCTGTCCATCGAAACTGAATACAGAATTTCAAACACCAGATTTCGCAGCCAAATTTGCAAATCAGAGACAAATGCAACGATTCGAATTTTTAGTAGGAGATGACCACTTTTATACGCTGAGCTATTACTTTAATTTTAGGCCTCACCGCCTAAGGTTAGAAGCCGAAGATTAATTAATGATTCAGAAAATTGTACAATCAGGCTGTGCAAAAATATATTAACTTATTCAAGTTAATAAGCTATCGATTTTTATTGGTAGTTTCGTGGTTTATAGAACCAGTAATATATTTAATGAAGAACATGGTGGTGAACAAATTATGTTGCTTATAGTTTCCACCTACTAACTGTGATAATACAATTCTATGCACCCATTGTTTCCATAAGGCATAATCGTCATCCACTTCGAAATTAATTAGAATTTCCTCTCTATCTCTATAGAAATGAGCTCAAGATATCTAACATTCACAATTGTACGCAGATTGGACTGAAAGCTTGTTTAATTGTAAATCTTTATACTAACATTTCCGTGTTACATGTAACACATGTATGGATTGAAAAATTCATCAGCCATAAACTGTACTCTATCTCCACACCTAACTGCAATTAATTCCTTAACCACCGCAACTATCCGTAAACCTTGTTCGCTTATAAAATACAAAGTACGTGGAAGCAAAGAGGTGGGCAAGTTTTGAAAAGGTGAACACAAGCTCTTGCCTACCGTCGATTCTAGAGAAAGTTTAGTGAATTTTGTCAGAGATGTACGAACCTGTTCGAACGAGTTCGCCAGGATGTTCAGCCTGTGCCTCGCCGACGAGCTTCTCGGTCCACCAGAGCTCGCCGACGGCGGCACCCTCGCTCATCTCGCCACCACCACCCCCAGCGTCGGCGTCTTCGGCCTGCTGGTACCTGGTGTTCAGCCCCTGGAGCGGCGCCAGTGAGGGGCCGCAGGGGCCGGCGCCTTCGTGGGACCCAACGGTGGCGTAATTCTCCCCGCAACCCACGGAACCCACCGGTAGATGCATCCCATCGGCCAGTAGCCGCCCCTCGTCGCCCAAACACGCACCCTCCGGGCAGGACGTCGTGGCTTTCACTCGCCTCCTCTGAACGAGTCCTCCAGCTCCTATATCCAGCTCCTATATCCAGCAGCCGGATTCCGGTTTCCGTGTCACGATTTCCTCGTCACGGTTTCTCCGGTTCTGGCCACTTACCGGTGCTTCCGCGCCCGTCGATCAGCCTTACTTACCGACCATCTCGACATTGTCTCATCGAACCTCGGCTAATCACAATTCGCCTCCACGATATTTCCTCTCCGCGATCTTCATCACTCTGTCCGCGATCGACATTTGTCACGACGATGAAAGCGGGTCAACCGGCGGAGGATGGCAGAGACGGGTAAATAAATTGTCCTCTAAGGTTCGGATCTTGGACCGCTCACTTGGTGCCACGATCTCGGCGGTCCGGTCCGGTCCGGTCCGATCCGATCCGCTCCGATTTCGATGTTGGTGTCACTGGGGCGCGGCCACGTGAGCAACGTCTCAAGGAATCACCGACGCGATCCGAGTAAACACCGCTCCCGACGCGACGGATCCTACAGGTTGTTGCCTCGCCCCGGAGGCTCCGCGTTCCGGCGGATCACACGGGGCTTCGTTTCACTTGTGTGCCGGCGGGCTCTTGTGTCCCTGGTCCGATGGACCGGCAGGAGACTGTATCGGACAACCTGTTCCCGCGGGGAACACTCCGGGCATCCGGTGGTCACGATGAGGTCGAGCGGAAGTCGATCGTAGAGAGGAACGTCCGACGCGAACGTCAGCCGCGGTCGACGGTGCGCGACGTAATGCCGGCGGCGCGGCTTCGGCCGCGTGTTCCGCGTTAGCGGCCCGGGACGGGCTAAGCCTCGCAATTCCGAACCTCCCCACCGACGTCCAAGTCCTCCCGCCGCGTCCCCAAGCGTCCCGACGCTCCCACATCCCCACCGACGCCCGACCGACCGCCCTCCAGATCCGAGACTCGAGACTCGAGGCTCGAGGCTCGAACCGTGTGTCCTTCTGCTTTCGCGGCATTTCTTTCCGCACACCTCCGCATTAATCCTTTCGGAACCCTTAATCCTCTACCTTCCTCTTCCGACTTCTCCACATCAGTCGCCATTCAAAATTTTCATTATCCACTTGCTCTGTACTTGGATTGTCTTTTCAATTCCAACGAAATGAATCCTTTGTGACCTTTGATCTTCCATCTGCTTCGCCCGACTTCACCAAGTCAATTGGAATTGCCACACGAAGATTTAAGGACGTGTGATCAGTTTTCATAGGAGTAGCTTCGAAGACTCGTCGAGACGTAGATCGTTAACTCGACGAACAAATGAGAAAGATATGCAGGAGCCAAAGGGTGTCGACCTGAGAGCCCGCAAGTGCGTTAGAATTTCGGAGCGACCTCCGAAATCGTAACAGCTGATCAGTGTGCTCGTCGACTCTCGCGCGTTAACCCTACGCGCGTGTGCGTCGTTGATACGAACATCGCGACTGCTTGAACAAATTCGAAAGAAGATTCGTGTCCTTCTGCAACAATAAAACTTTGTTTCATCCGCCAGAATTAGGCATGAAAAAGGTCACGGAACTATTAAAAGATTTCGGGAAAGAGAGATGAGAACTCAATTGGCTACTTACTTAAACGAAGCAGTTCAATTGCGCATGTAATTATTAATCGAATAAATATAAACGTTAAATTTCTAATAAAAACATAAATCCACCGTGGAGAGGGCGCTTGTTCAAGACCAGAAAGTTGGCGCCATCGTCGCTTTCCCGCGCTTTCGAGCGCGACGCGCCTTCGATTATCAAAACGGCTTCTCATCGATCGCAGCTTCGATTGCGCAGTCGTCAGGTGCGGGAGGACGGTTTCGCAGGTTGAAGAAAGAGAAAAAATCCAGCGAAGGCCGAATCACGCGGCCGTGAAAAGTATCGCTACGACATAATGTGGCTCGTTTTTAATAATCGGCCGTTGCGGAAATTCCTGTGTGTCATCGTAGTACACATATATTTAACGAACCGTTTCCTATCTGCAGATCCATTCGCGCCAACCAGCCATCTTGCATATCGAACGAAGACCCGGAGTCTTTTTACCGCCCCTTCCTAATCGCATTTTGAACCTCTTCGACGTATTCGCGTACACGAG
>NC_135775.1:27884350-27892155 GCF_028453695.1 Augochlora pura | reverse complement strand
TTGGTCCACCTGTGGTCACTAGCGGCCATCGTAGTAGTCAGTTGTGGTAATTCAAGTGGTAATCAATTGTGATTTAATTGGTTATCAGTGGACACTGAAATAATTATCAGTGGTCATTCAAGTGTTTGTCAGTGATCGTGCTAGTTGTAAATTCTGGTCATTTTTCTAAAATGCTGCATCATATCTGCACATCTTGATGCTGCTTTTTTCTTCTGATGTCTTTCTTTGCCGTTGCTGCTGCTTCCCGAGTTCACTTCACAAAAAAATGTGAGTCGCACGCTTCTCTTTTATTACGCTATAACGTAAGTTTTGGGTCTCCACTCCAGCAACCTCCACGTGGTGAGACTCGGGCAATCCATGTAATTTCCGATTTCGAATCAGCTGTAAATTCGTTTACAACTAATTCTAAATCTGTAATTACATGGAGCTAATGGCTGTGATTTGGTGATGGGTAGTTTTAAGTATTAATTTGAATCTTGATTTTCTTGTATTACTTCTTCAAGTAGAAGGTTTCGGGAAGGACTTGAATTATGTTTGCTGCGGTTCTACGTCACAAACTTGGGATCCGTACTAGACGGTTATTTGGCTAGCCGGGAGAAGTCGTGGGAGTGTTTGCTGCGGCTGTTCTTTGCAACTACGGGGATGTAAGTGGTGGACGGCTCATATGTGGACGGTGCAGTGATCGCGAGTATCGTTGCGGGCTTCTTCGTCGGGATGTCTTCCTGTTCCAGAATTCTAAAGCAGCTGTCTTCTGTCATCAAGTAGTGAGTGAATATTTCAAGAAATTATTACGTAGGAATTGTAGTATTTTTTAACGAGTACAGTGACCAAAGGATTGCCCGGCAATCCTTTGAGTGGTAATATGTTTCTCAGTTAGGTAGGGTCTTTCTGCACGCCGCGATTTCTTTCAATATTTTCAACTATTGCTAATTTTATTTCGAAGCTGCCAAAAAATCGGTCTTTTGGATTTCACATAAAACGAATGTTGCAAAAATTATATTCGTACATTTGCTGTACCAATATATCGAACAAGTTTTTTCCGATTAATCGTATTAGAGATCGCGTGCAGAAAGACGGTCCCCTTTATATAAAATATATTTCTTAATATTCAAAGTAGAGTCTCACTTTTTCTTGTTTTGATATTTTTATTATACTTATTCGTACGCGCATCTTTTGAATTATTATTATCAATTCATTAAACGTATTTGAAGATACTTTGAAATTATTTTTATCAAATCATTTAACGTATCCGAACATTGAAATAATTCCTATGAAGTTATCATTAAACGTCGCACTAATTGTTCAATGAATTTAAAATATCCCTCCCCGGAAGCTAATGACACTTTTTAGATAGGATTTTCAGAGATTTGAGGTTCCATGCTCGTTGCTCTAATCCTTTCGAGTGCCCAAGGTTACTCGGAAGGGTGCGAGCAACGGTGCATGGAACGGTATTTAAAAATTGCGACTGACAATGGCTAGCGTATCGTGCACGACGTAATTTCCACTTGTGTGTGTGTGATTAGGTAGTGGATTTTGCGTCGGTTTTTTAAAATTGTAATTACGTTGAATAAAACATATTCCATTCGCGATCCATGTCATGCAACGTGGATCCGTATGGAATATGTATAGAATGTTCATTCGCTATTCTTATTTCGAGAATTGTATCTCTACTTAAAAAATACTTATTGTAAAACGACTGTTATTAATAGTCGATTAGAGTCACGAGAAAATAAATTTTAATTATTATAAGACCGCAATGATCGCTACCATTGTCAGTCGATTTCAGGAACTAACATGTACCTTAATTGTGAATGAATGTGATCATGTTGAGGTGTCAGAGGCGTCCCGGGACGTTCTCCGCAGGTTAGCACCTCAGCGTATGTGTGCCAATCGTGAAGCGAATGTGTTGGTGCGATTGCTTTGCCAATTTTTTAAATATAGGATTAGGTAGGCTAGGTAACTTGCCTTAGCGTGTGTGTGTGTGAACTGTTAGGTAGGGCCGGGACTGACCGTCGTTCTCTTTCGGGTAGGCCGCGATTCGCCCGACGGTCAGTCACCGGTAGGGCTCAAAGGGTTCGATTCGAGCTTTATTCGAACGGTGCATGACGTTCGATGTTATAGCTCGAAATCGACCCTTTGAAAATTCTCTTAGCTTCCGCGGTCGCGAACGCGTACGCGCGGGAATTAGGGTTTTCGAAACGAAACGATACCGGCTCCATTGCACCAGCAGGATTATCGGCTTTTTCCGAAACATTGTTTCTTTGTTTCGGAGATCGTTGGTTTTCTACTAGCTGCGGAGCACGTTTAAGGTTCTAGGTTCATCAGGCGATTCGCCGAAGAAAGAAGAGGCTAAATGCCGAAGAGGCCTCTCCAACAAACTGTTGAGGGAGGCCACCATATTTTCGTTACCACTTTGTCACTGTACTCGTTTGTTAAAATTGTAGTTGTAGTTGTAGTAGTAGTAGTAGTATATGGGCAGGCTTGCCGCCCCAACGATCAGCGCAGATGGGCACGTCCGCGATTTGCAAGTAGCGTTGCGAAATGACCACGCGTTGCTTTAATCAATTTCGAACAGAGATCAAAATCAGTGTTCCAAATAAAATAGTCACGATTTCCTATTGAAATCAATTTTCTAGAGCGTAGCGTTGCGAACGAAATAATCGCGATTTCTTCTTGTTTCTTATGCATAGTAGCTTTAAATATAGCGTTGCGAATAAATAGAATATCTCGCGTTGCTTTGATCAATTTTTAACGTTTCTCAAAGTCCATTTGTTTTCGAAAACTTATCTTTTTGGATCTCTGTTCGTTGAATTAGCGTCGCGTGCATACAATCGCGTTGCAGTAGTTTGCTTTCCGACTTTTCAGACGCCCATGCTGCCGCTGCAACGATCGGCTCGGGTGGGCTCATCCGCGACTTGCCATAGCGTTGCGAATTAATCGCGCGTTGCTTCAGTCAATCGTTCGAACAGAAATTGAACTTAGCGTTGCGCAACTGATCGCGTTCGAACTTGCAAATTTTCTTAAATTTTTCAAAGTCGATAGAGCAGCTGCTTTTAAGAATCAAAGTAACTTTTTTGCATTTCTGTTCGTTGTGTTAGTGTTGCGTTTAAATAGACGCGTTGCAAGTAGCTTCACTTTCGTATTTTCAGACGCCCACGCCGACGCCGCAACAATGGACAGGCCTCTCGCCGTCCCAACGAACAGCTCGGATGGGCAAATCGCGATTTTTGCATTAGAGTATTTGTCTTTGAATCAATTTCAAACTTTTCACTTAGCGTCGCGAAACGATCGCGTTGCAGTAGCTGCATTCGTTTTTCAGGGCCCATGCCGGAGCTGCGACGCACCGCAGCGTGGCATTCGCGATGTTTTCTTAGAGTCGTGAATCGAATTCGAATTACAAGTTCGCGAAATAGTTATTAGCGTTGCGATTTAAATCGCGTTGTCTTAGAGTCGCGAAAATTGCAACGCGTTGCATTAGAGTTTCGAAATAAATGCCACGCTGCGGGTAACCGATCCAAGGATCGCTGCATCGTCGACGAGTTCCTTTTAGCGTTGCGTGAAAGTAGATCAAAGTGCACGGGAGTTCTCCATTTTCAATGAAATAAATTAGTATCACGACAAAAAATACACTGATCGCGTTTGCTTTTATACAGCAATGTCTGCTTCTTAAAATAGCGTTGCGCAAGCACGGTCCATTCGCGCGTTTGTTTTTGCAATACATATCGAGTGGACCATCATTTTTGTCGAATTTTTCACATCATTTATTTCATTTCTTATTTTTATGTACTTTTTATTTCTCACATATATGTATTTTATATTACTTAAACTTATAGACACTTTTAGCCAATGAGGAGGAGATTACATTCCACTAAATTGCAGAAATATCATCGAGGGATGCGAGTGTTGCGTTATTTATTAAGTCGTACGTTAATTATTAAGTTGATTATCATCCGCCGATGGATTATCATTCACGGTGAGATCATTATTCGCCGTGGGATGGGTTCCAGCGTTTTAGTTAATTATTGCGTGCGTGGGTTACTTAGTTATGATGAATCATCGTTGTAAGAAAAGTATTCGAACTTGGTATTCCTCCGATCGGAGTTCCTTCAGGGGCTCGCTCATGGGAGGGGCCGTGAGCGAGTACGGGGGGTAGCGTCCCCGAAGCACCCGAGGCGCCTATAGGTCGTTAGGATTCTTAATTTAAGTTTGTTAGACTCCTTTTGGTTTTTGAATGTTGGTTCGATTTCTGATATGATCCGGTTGTTCAACGTTGGATTTCCTCTTCAAATTGCATTCGTGTGCACTCCTGTGCACTTCTGTGAAGTCTCCACTCCAAGATCCTCCACGTTGTGAGATTCGGGCAATCCATGTAATTGCCGATTACTAATCAACTGCAAATTCGTTTACAACTAATTCCGAATCGGCATTTACATGAAGCTAATGGCTGTGATTTGATTACGGGTTAGTTATAAAGTCGTTGCGTTATTTAACAAGGCGTGCATTAGTTAATAAGTTATATTCGCCGTAGGATTATCATCCACCGTGGGATGTATGCAAGCATTCTACGTTACCCAAATTATTTTTATATTAAGGAATATCATCGTCTCGTTCATCGATGGATGTGTAATTTTAATACTTTAATTCTGTATTGGGAATAATCTTTCCTTCCAAGATTATCGAATTTAGTATTCCTCCGATCGGAGTTCCTTCAGGGGCTCGCTCATGGGAGGGGCCCGTGTGTGAGTACGGGGGGTAGCGTCCCCGAAGTACCCGAAGCGCCTATAGATCGTTGGGGTTCTCAATCTAATTTCTTTAGATTTCGTTTGGCTTTCCAATGTTGGTTCAGTTTTCCGATGTCATTTGGATGTTCATTGTTGGACTTTTTCTTCAAATTGCACTCGTGTGCGGGTTAGTTTGGCACTCGTGTGCTGGTGTTGGTTTCCTTGTTTCGTCTCGTCATTTTTTATATGTTCCAATTAACTAATTATTTTTTTCAGATTATTTCAGGTCATCTGTCACGGGATCATCTTCTGCCGTTGAATCATCGTCCGCCGTGGGACCATCGTCCGGTTCTCAATTTCATTTTTTTAAACTTCGTTTCGCTTTTGAATGTGGGTTCGGTTTCCGATGTGATTAGGTTGTTCAACGTTGGATTTCCTCTTCAAATTGCACTCGTGTGCGGGTTAGTTTGGCACTCGCGTGCTGGTGTTGGTTTGGCACTCGCGTGCTGGTGTTGGTTTGGCACTCGTGTGCTGGTGTTGGTTTCCTTGTTTCGTCTCGTCATTTTTGATATGTTCTAATTAACTAATAATTTTTTTCAGATTATTTCAGGTCGTCTGCCGTAGGAACATCATCCGCCTTGGGATCATCATTCGCCGTGGGATGCGTGCGACTTATTAATTATTGCGTCTTATCTAAGTAGTATTAAGATCACTCAGGGGCCTCCGTCCCACGGGGCATGTCCCGTGGGGGGCACGGGGTGTAGCGTCCCCGAGTTACCCGAATCGCTAAAATGTCGAGTATTATTGCCTTAGCTTTGCTCGTTCAACATTCGTTGTCAATTTTCGGCCCAACCATGGTGGTCCTGCTTGCGCAATCTCTCGGAGTCTCGTAGATCTCTTGTTCGGCGAGTTATCATGCGGTTTGAGCATCCAATCGTTCATCCTCCTGCAGCGGTGGACAGTCTCCCTTCGCTTCGGCATGTAAGACGCCCGCAACCCCTTCATTGGGGGGAGGGCGCAGGGGGAGAATGTTCAACGTTGTAGGTGGATGTCGCGATTGGCTGCTCATTCCAATTGTACCTCGTCGAATAATGATATCTGCGGAATTCCGAGGCTTGCGCAAGTATTGCTCGCGTCGCGTCACCCTCGCTCGAGACGGGACCTTCTGCTCCGACTTGTTTTTGATTTTCTTTTTGAAAGAATCAGAACCTTCTGCTCTGATTCACATTGGTCCCCGTGGATAAATGGCTTCTCCATTCATCCACTTTTGTTCCGCATTAATACTCGACATATTATTTCACCGGTGAAAGGGAGGGAGCCATAACGAATGCCGGCTTCGTTCTGACTCCCTTCCGAGTCTCCAGTCACAGCAACCTCCACGTGGTGAGACTCGGGCAATCGATGTAATTGTCGATTTCTAATCAGCTGTAAATTCGTTTGCATCTGACTCGAAATCGACAATTACATCGAGCTAATGGCTGTGAAGTGGTGATGGGTTAGTTATTAAGGCGTTGCGTTTTTTAATAAGGCGTGCGTTAGTTATTAAGTTATATCCGCCGTGGGATTATCATCCGCCGTGGGATGGATGCAAGCGTTTTACGCTGCTGAAATCAGGCTTATATCGAGGAATATCATCGTCTCATTCATCGATGGATGCGTAATTTTAATACTTTAATTCTGTATTGGGAATAATTTTTCCTTCCAAGATTATGGAACTCGGTATTCCTCCGATCGGAATTCCTTCAGGGGCTCGCTCATGGGAGGGGCCGTGAGCGAGTACGGGGGGTAGCGTCCCCGAAGCACCCGAAGCGCCTATAGGTCGTTAGGGTTCTTAATTTAAGTTTGTTAGATTTCGTTTCGTTCTTCATCGTTGGTTCAGTTTTCGATGTGATTCGGTTGCTCAACGTTGGATTTCCTCTTCAAATTGCACTCGTGTGCAGGTTAGCTTGGCACTCGTGTGCTGGTGTTAGATTCCTTGTTACTCCCACCGATCCTACCTGGATCGTCATTCGTCGTGGGATCATCGTCCGCAGTGGGATCATAGTTCGGCGAATAATGCGTGTGATTTATTAACCCCTTGTCGTACATGCAATCGAGATTTGTAACAATACCATGTCAGCTTTGATTGTTTATCCGTTCCTTTAAGGCGGAATTAAATATTATTCTCTTATTACTGATATTTAAATATTGAAGTAGATTTTTCTAATTAATTTTTCTTCGAAGAATTTAGTGTGATGGACAAGATTCTAATCTCAGTAATTGTAAAGAAAATGGTACGGCAAGGGGTTAATAAGTGCGTCTTATTTAAGTAGTATTAAGATTTCTCAGGAGCCTCCGACCCACGGGGGCACGGGGTGTAGCGTCCCCGAGATACTCGAATCGTATTCCTCCGATCGTAAGTCCTTCAGGGGCTCGCTCATGGGTGGGGCCGTGAGTGAGTACGGGGGGTAGCGTCCCCGAAGTACCCGAGGCGCCTATAGGTCGTTAGGGTTCTTAATTTAAGTTTGTTAGACGACGTTTGGTTTTCGAACGTTGATTCGGCTTCCGATATGATTCGGTTATTCAGCGTTGGATTTCCTCTTCAGAATTATCATCCGCCGTGGGATCATCATTTTCCAAGGGATCACCATTCGCCGAGGGATGCGTGTAACTTATTAACCCCTTGCGCTATCGCTCCATTCATGCTACAACGATTGGCATTTATTCGTACTTCTTTTTTAATTTATTTTTACTTGGATGTAGAAGGAATTAATAATAGTCATATATAGTATAGCTTGCTTAAAATCTTCATCACGAGTCTGACTCGTTATTATAGTGCAAGGGGTTAATAAGTGCGTTATATTTAAGTAGTATTAAGATCGCTCAGGGGCCTCCGTCCCACGGGGCTTGCCCCGTGGGGGGCACGGGGAGTAGCGTCCCCGAGTTTCCCGAATCGCTAAAAATATGTCGAGTATTATTGCCTGAGCTTCGCTTATTCGCAACTCGTTGTTAACTTTCGTACCATTTATTATGGTAGTCCCGCTTGCGCAACCTCTCCGAGTCTCGTAGATCTCTTGTTCGGCGGGGTATCATGCGGCGTGGGTG